>NC_042616.1:21597775-21816878 GCF_901001135.1 Rhinatrema bivittatum
TGTATGGTGCATAAGGCTTTGTACTTTATCCTGTATTCGATTGGTAACCAGTGTAGTTCTGCTAAAGTTTCTGTTATATGGTCCCTTGGTTTTTTTTCCTGTTAGTATTCTGGCTGCAGGGGGTATTACTGAACAGGGGGTATAAGAATGTTCATGTATAAATATAAGGCGGAGGAGGGAGGGGATGAAAGGGGGACTTGCTTTGTGATGTCATCGCTCTACATGGGAGAGACCCACAGGAGTGATAGTGGATTTGGCAGGGAAAGGGGGGCTAGGGGTAATCGTTGTTCCTCTACAAAAACTGACAGAAAGGTTGAAGAGTTGGGTAAAGATGGGAGTCCATGGCATCTTGCTCTCTTGGGAAACAGCAGAGCTGAGGCAGGAGGGTCTGGCATGAGAGTGCTGCAAACACTTCCTAGTCATTACTGATGGGTAGCCTAAAAATAGTATCCATAAACACTAAAGGGCTGAATACCCCGATGAAACGGAAAACCTTCTTTCATGACATGAAAGCACAGCGTGCAGACATTGTGCTATGTCAGGAGACACACGGTATGAGAACCTGCTCTCATCCAAAGATTACTCCCAATACTATCAAGCAGCCGCCACACAAGGTGGAAAACTAATATCCAATAACACAATCGCTGAAGTGGGCACAGTTCTCAGGGATGGGACAGGGAGGTATATTTTGATGAAGGTTAAAATCCACAATGTCCTATATACGTTGGATAACCTGTATGCTCCTGCAAGCGAGCAAGCAGACTTTTTCCAAAAGGTCTCTAATGTTATAGGGGAATGGTCAGAAGGTCACCTAATCATAGAAGGGGACCTTAATATCACCCGGAACCCATACTTAGATAATACTGGCTCAGGAACCGGAGGGGGAAAAAAGGGAGGAGTGCGTTGAAACATCTAATTGAGGATAGAGGTCTCACTGATATATGGAGGTTGCTAAATCCCACATCACGTAATTAAACCTTCTTTTCCCATCCGCATCAGTCATACTCGAGATTAGACTACTTCCTTATTGATAAGGCACTAGTGAGCCATGTCATGCAAGCAGAAATTGGAAACATAACCTGGTCTGACCATTCCCCGGTATGGGTAAAGTTACATCAGAGAGGAAGTGAAGCCGGGACCAGTTTCTGGCATATGAATGACCGATTACTAGATGATAAGGAATTCGTAGACGAGGTGACTAAGGCGATCAAGAACTTCCTTGACATCAATGATACCGGGGAGATGTCCCTGGGCATATTATGGGAAAATCTGAAAGTGGTATTAAGAGGGTTATTTATATCACGAACAGCGTATACTAAACAAGAGAATGCAAAAAAGAGGTTAAAGCTCCAGGAATCCATTGCCCAGCTAGAACTTAGACATAAAAAGAACATGGAGGCCCATAAAACACAACAACTCAAGGATGCACGTACAGAACTAAATGATCTTGAGCTAGGGAGGGTGACGCACCAACTAGACCTTCTCAAACAACAACACTTCTCATTTCTGGACTCAAATCTATAGGTATCTCTGGCACAGTTTTACAGTGGTTTTCTTCGTTTCTCACAGATCGCACTCAGCAAGTCAATATAGGTAATCACTCTTCTGATCCTTACACAATTGCCTCAGGTGTTCCTCAGGGTTCTTCATTATCTCCTATTCTTTTCAACATCTATTTGTTACCACTCTGCCGTATTCTATCTTCCTTAAACGTACAGTTCAAAATCTATGCTGATGACTTACAGTTCATGGTTCCATATAACACTTCCTGGTCAGATAATCTCTCTTTAGTCTCCTTATATCTAACAACCATTAACACATGGCTTTCATACAACCGGTTAAAACTAAATCCAGTAAAAACAGAAATTGTTCATCTCACCTCTATTTCAGAATCTACTTTTGGTCCCCTCTCTCATTTTCTCTTTAATGGTACCTCTATTCCAATTTCTAATCATGCAAAAAATGTAGGTGTAATCATCAATACAGACCTAACCATGAAACAACACATTTCAACAGTAACAAGAAATTCCTTCTACAAACTAAAACTTCTGAAGCGTCTTCGTCCATTACTGTTCTTTCGGGATTTCCATACTATCCTTCAATGTCTTATTTTTTCAGGTCTCGATTATTGCAATTCTCTTTTTCTAGGTCTCCCTGATAATACCATCCAACCATTACAATTAGCCCAGAATGCGGTAGTAGGTATTCTATCAGGTATTTCCATTAGAAATCACATCACCCCAATACTTCAGACTTATCATTGGTTACCAATAAAATTTAGAATACAGTACAAAATCCTTACCATTATCCATTCACAACTCTTTTTCCACTTGGCTTTGCTCTTTACTCCGTATTTACAAACCCACTAGACATTTGAGATCGTTAACAAAAAACTTCTTAGACACCCCTTCACCTTGGCAAGCACGATTGGACATCACAAGAAAAAGGGCCTTTTCAGTAGCAGGTCCCATCCTTTGGAATGCATTGCCAGATTCATTAAGATTACTATCCAATCCAATCCATTTCAAGAAATCCTTAAAAACTCACCTGTTTCAGATTGCTTTCAGAATTACTTCAAATAAACATTAACCACTTTACGTACCACATAACCACCCATTTTCATCTTTTTCCCCCCATATACCGCTATAATGTATAAGATGGCACTTATCTTACTTTTCTTATGTTTAATTTGACGAGACTTAATAACTTATGAATTTGTTTTATTGTGTTTTTTATTTTATTACAAGATTTGTATAATTTTTAATTATTTTTTTTATTTGTATCTTTTATACACTGTTTTGACTAAACTTCGTTTGGAAAAGCGGTATAGAAACATTTTTAAATAAATAAATAAATGCACACTTTGAGTATGGTAACAAAGCCAGTAGACAACTAGCAAGGAAATTAAAAGAATAAGAGGCTAAGACACAAATCACAAAAATACGGAACATTGATGGTCAGTATTTATACTCCCAGGCCGAGATTGGAGAGAGGTTTAATAAATATTACCAAGAGCTATATGACTCCAATGTGACGATAACTCACCAGGAGATCTCTCATTACCTTAGTGACATCCCACTTCTGGAGCTAGACGCAGAAGCTTGAGAGATTTTAGAGGGTGAGGTGAAGACAGCAGAAACCCTCCAGGTCATAAAAGAACTAAAGACAGGGAAATCCCCGGGATTAGATGGGTAGACTGGGAAATTTTATAAAGTTATTTGGTACGCTCCTAGTAACCCCCCTAACAAATATGTTCAACGACTTGAGCAATAATGGAAAGATCCCCCAACAGGCCTAAACGGCGGGGATCACAATCCTGGCTAAACTGGGAAGAGACCATACATTATGTGGCTTGTATTAGCCGATATCACTCATCAACATAGATTTAAAGATACTTGCGAAAATTCTAGCCAGACGACTGGGATGGGTAGCTCCTGTCTTAGTGGCACCTGACCAGTCAGGGTTTATACTAGGGAGATTAGCTTCACTTAGATGCAGCTTATTTCACTTAGATGCAGCTCCAGCACTGCTGTCTGCATCGATGGTGGGGGTGGAAGGGAATTGGAACCAAAAAGTTACCAATAAGGGCCCTGACCTCAGTGGTCAGAGTAACAGATAAGTATGAAAACAAATAGGTGTGAAAGCTTGCTGGGCAGACTGGATGGGCCGTTTGGTCTTCTTCTGCCGTCACTTCTATGTTTCTATATAATGTCCGCAGAGTCATTGAACTTATGGAATACATGCAGCAGAATAATATCCCCACAGCTCTCCTGTCCGTGGATGCAGAAAAAACCTTTGACAGGATTCACTGGCCTTATCTCTTCCAGGTGTTATTGTTTGTAAGGATTTTGGGTGGATCCCTGGACAGGTGGCAGATGACCACGCCCACGGGGAGAAGTCCCTAGAGGGGCCACAGGTCAGGCTCAGCGTGGGAGACACACACACTGTTGCGTCCGTCACTGCTCGACGCCCTCACTCCACCTCTTTACCTGTGTGGCGACTCCCTTCAGGTCTGTTGGATGCTTAGCTGCCGCAGCGTCTCCTTGCCGCTTCTCTCCGGCGTCCCCGGACCGCCACGATGCTGCGGATCTGCCATGTTCCTGATGACGTAGGGCGCATGCTCCGATTGATGTACCAGCAAGGGCGCGAACCTCGGGGGCGTCCCCCTAAGATGACGTCATCCACTTCCAATATATAAGGTCTCAGTATTCACTAACGAATCGAGTTAGCAAGGGAGCGAGTCAAGGGAGATTCAAAGAGATCCCTACTCTTCTACACTACTCTGCCTCCTCGGATTTCCAGGGGTACCCGCTCCTCGGGGGCTTCGCTCTCTTTTCTTTATTTCAGATTGCAGATAGGAACCGGTACTTGCTCCTCGAGGGCCCATGTTCCTGGACACTCTGAAGATTCTCTACTGCCTTGAAGGTATCACTGATACAGACAATTGTGAGTTACCTTCACACTCTCAGAGCTTCCCCTGGAACCAGGTACTCGCTCCTCGAGGGCCCATGTTCCTGGACACTCTGAAGATTCTCTACTGCCTTGAAGGTATCGCTGATACAGACAATTGTGAGTTACCTTCACACTCTCAGAGCTTTCCCTGGAACCAGGTACTCGCACCTCGAGGGCCCATGTTCCTGGACACTCTGAAGATTCTCTACTGCCGTGAAGGTATCGCTGATACAGACAATTGTGGGTTACCTTCATTCTCTCAGAGCTTCCCCTGGAACCAGGTACTCGCTCCTCGAGGGCCTAACCCTTTCCAGCTACTGAGCTTCATAAAAACCTTATGTGAGTTGTTATTTGGTTCTGCCTATGAACACAGCATACTCTGTCTACTCACTATCTATAATTTATCTACAGCTCAATAACCCTGGGATCACTGTTCCAGTACCTGAGGGACTCCAGCCCTGCCGGGCCTATCAGCTCACTACTGCCATCTCTGGTTCTACTAACCTGTCTAATAAAAGAACTATCTGTGTCTGTCTCCATATCCAAGCCTAGCCGGTGGTCCCTCTCAGGATACCCTCCTGGGGGCGCAGTCATCTGCCATCGGCCCAAGGATTCACCTATCTACCTTTCTCTACAGCTGAGTGCCCTCTCCATGCACTCCGCTGGCAACAGATTGCCAACTCCTCCTTTCTACAGGAGTCCAACCACAACAGATTGCTAATTCCTCCTTGCTGTAGGAGCAAGATCCATTACAGATTGCTAACTCCTCCCCCTCGAGGAGTAGATCCCTAACAGATTGCTAACTCCTCCCCCTCGAGGAGAAGATTCATTACAGATTGCTAACTCCTCCCCCTCGAGGAGTAAATCCCTAACACACACACTAGTTCTTTTATTAAACCAGAATTGAAGACCATCAGAGGTGGCAGTAGTGAGTTGGAAAGTAGCCCGGTTGGGCTGGTAGTCCCTCAGGCTCTGGAACAATGATCCCACAATGGCTGTGCTGTAATAGAGAGAACTGATATCGTGAGTAGTAGCAGGATATGCAGCGTTCAGGAATAGAGCCTCGTTGGTAATGTACTCACGCAGCGGTCTCTCAGTGTGGAGCACAGGAGCTGGAGTAAAGGCAGGCCCTCGAGGAGCGAGTACCTGGTTCCAGGGAATGGCTCTGAGAGAGAGAGATGGTAACTCACAGATGTTGTAGGCAGCGGTGTCTTCCTGGCAGAAGTGGAATCCAAGTAGCAAGTCCGGGAACATGAGCCCTCGAGGAGCAAGTACTGGTTCCAGACTGCGACCTGAAAGATAAAAGAGAAAGGGGCCCCTGAGGAGTGGGTACCCCAATTAGAATAAGTCCGAGGAGGCAGAGTTGCAAGGTACGGAGAGCGAATCCTATCCGGTGGAAACCTGGTAAGGATACCTTTGCTAACTCGATTAGCTAGCAATCGCGTAGGCCTTTTATATCCGGGATGCATGACGTCATCACAGGGGGACGCCCCTGAGGTTCGCACCACAGAAGGTACTTGAATCAGGGACGCGTGGCGCTATTGGGTGCGAAAGCCGGCAACGATAGCACCGTGGAGGCCCCCCGCCCCCCATTACCACTGGATTTTCTAAGGTCTGCGATCTTAGAAAATCCAGGCCCATGTTTGTTAAATACCGTGAGAATGCTGATATTTTTCAGAGACCCTTATCCCGGATCTATGCATTACTGAATGTGGATAAGGGAGTCAAGCCCACACACCAGCTAAAATGGGAAACAGATATTGAAGAAAACATGTCTGAAAAAGAGTGGGAGAGCTGTCATATGCACACAGGTAGAAGTTCGGTGTCTGCGAATTTAAAGGGAAATGGGTACAAGCTGCTGTATCGTTGGCACCAGTCTCCAGTGCGTCTGCAGAGAATGTCCTTGCGACCCACTGCGCTATGCTGGAGGGAGTGCAGCTCCGTTGGGACTTTTTTCCATATGGGGTGGGATTGCTATAAAGTAGAACAAACATGGCTAGCGGTACTGGACTATATTCGAGGCATACTAGAGATACCAGTACCACTGGATCCTAAGATGTGTTTATTACATATTGCACCCGACGTGGACACGATTTGGCAAAGATCCCTAGTAATGCAAGTGGCGCTTGCGACGAGGTCTGAGATTGCATATTGGTGGAAAAAACCAGAGACGCCTTCGACTGGGGATGTACTCACCAAACCAGATAAGATTTATCACCCCAGCCATCTCACAGCCTTGAGGAACAATCAAACACTCAAACCATACATACAGGGAAAGAACACTATACGTTGAACCGGTGGGACCTTGCTCATAGAGATGACTGACACAACTTTCAGAAGTTGCATTCATTAACCGTTAAATTACCTTTTAACTTCAACTTTCTAATTTCAAAATGCTGGATAAGATTGGGGGCGGCTGGAAGAGTATGGGGGGATGGGAGGGGGGGGAGGAAGGGTGACGGGTTAATAAAGGGGGATGTATATGAGCCAGGAGAAGAAATAAAGACGACTGCAAAGAACCAACATGGAACAGATACCAAATACATCGTTAGGATGTTTGAGAATTTTTATGTTTAACACCTTTATAGAGCAGGTAATTTGATAGTCAACCAGGGGGATGAACATGAGCCGGCAGAGGAACATGCGGACTACGCACGGTATCAACAGGCAGTTATAATGATTGTCATGCTTTCCATGTCATCTGTTACCAAATTATTGCTATAAACTGAATTTCTTTGTACATAACCCAATTTAAAAAAAATGAAGAAAATAGAAAGAAACTAAAAGGTGCAGCTGCAAAGGTTAAATGTGTTCAACAGGCATGGACATTGTTAAAAAATACAATCCTAGAGGTGCAGTCCAGATATATTCCATGCATTAAGAAAGGTGGAAGGAAGGCAAAACGATTACAAGCATGGTTAAAAGGTGAAAGAGGCTATTTTAGCCAAAAAAAATATCCTTCAAAAATTGGAAGAAGGATCCATCTGAAGAAAATAGGATAAAGCATAAGCGTTGGCAAGTTAAGTGTAAAACATTGATAAGACAGGCAAAGAAAGAATTTTAAATGAAGTTGGCTGTAGAGACAAAAACTCATAATAAAAGCTTTTTTAAATATATCCAAAACTGGAAGCATGCGAGGGAATCAAATGGACAGTTAGATGGCCAAGGGATTTAAGGGGCACTTAGGGAAGATAAGGCCATCGCAGAAAGACTAAACAAATTTTTTGCTTCCGTGTTTACTAATGAGGATGTTGGGGAGATACCATTTCTGGAGATGGTTTTCAAGGGTGATGATTCAGATGAACTGAACCAAATCTCTGTGAACCTGGAAGATGTAGTAGCCCAGACTGACAAACTGAGGAGTAGCAAATCACCCGGACCAGATGGTATACATGCCAGGATTCTGAAAGAACTAAAAAATGAAATTTCAGATCTAATTCAAGTAATTTGTAAGCTATTATTAAAATCATCCATCCTACCTGAAGATTAGAGGGTGGCCAATGTACCCCAATATTAAAAAAAAGGGCTCCAGAAGGGATCCAGTAAACTATAGACCTGTGAGCCTGCCTTCAATGCTGGGAAAAATCCTGGAAACTATTCCAAAGAACAAAATCCCCAAACATATAGATAGACATGATTTAATGGGGCACAGCCAACATGGATTTACCCAAAGGAAGTCTTGCCTCAAAAATCTGGTACATTTTTTGAAGGGGTTAATAAACATGTGGATAAAGGTGAACCAGTAGGTGTAATGTATTTGGATTTTTAGAAGGTATTTGACAAAGTCCCGCATGAGAGGCTTCTAAGAAAATTAAAAAGTCATGGGATAGGAGGTGATGTCCTTTTGTGGATTGCAAGTTGGTTAAAAGAGAGGGAACAGAGAGTAGGATTAAATGGTCTGTTTTATGAGTGGAAAAAGATAAAACAGTGGAGTGCCTCAGAGATCTGTACTTGGACCGGTGCTTTTTAATATATTTATAAATGATCTAGAAAGGGGTACGACAAGCAAGGTGAACAAATCTGCAGATGACACAAAATTATTCAGAGTAGTTAAATCTCATGTGGATTGTGATAAAATGCAGGAGGACCATGCGAGACGGGAATATTGATTGTTTGTATGGTAGATGAAATCTAATGTGGAAAGTGCAAGGTGATGCATATAGGGAAAAATAACCCATGCTATAGTTACACAATGTTAGGTTCCATATTAGGAGTTACCACGCAGGAAAACAACCTCGGCATTATAGTGAATAATACATTGAAATTGCCAACTCAGTATGCTGTGGCAGTCAAAAGCATACAATGCAAAAAGCAAACAGTGTTAGGAATTATTAAAAAGGGAATGGTGAATAAAATGGAAAATGTCATAATGCTCCATGGTGAGACCACACCTTGAATCTGTGTGCAATTCCAATGTCAATAAAGATATAGTTGTACTGGAATACTGAGAAGGGTGACTAAAATGATAAAGGGAATGGAGTGGCTGCTCCCCTATGAGGAAAGGTTAAAGAGATTAGGGCTCTTTAGCTTGGAGAAGAGACAGCTGAGGTCTATAAAATCATTAAAGGCCTTGAAAGAGTAAATCTGAATCGGTTATTTACACTTTCAGATAACAGAAGGACTAGAAGTTAGCAAGTAGCACATTTTAAACACATCAGAGAAAATTATTTTTCATTCAATGAACAATTAAGTTCCGACATTTATTGCCAGAGGATGGGGTTAAAGCAGTTAGTTTAGCTGGGTTTAAAAAAGATTTGGATAAGTTCCTGGAGAAGTCCATAAACCACTCTTAATCATGTTAATTTAGGGAATAGCCACAGCTTATTACTGGCATTGGTAGCATGGGATCTTTTTAATGTTTGGATATTGATAATCTTGATTGGCCACAGTTGGAAACAGGATGTTGGGCTTGATGGATCCTCTGTCTGACCCAGTTTGGCAATGTATGTTCTTATTTAGGGGAAAATGTTTGACAAGGTTTTTTTTTTTTACTGCAAGGACAGGTTTGGGGCTGTAGGGCCAGTGCAAGGGTATGAGATGCCCTGCGTAAGACTTCAGCCATGCATTCACTCCCTCTCCAGCACCAGAAAATTTAACTTGCTCCATCTCCAAATCCTCCCCCTCCCCCTGCTCCTGGAGTGTTCTTGCCAATTCCCACAATCTCAAATGTGGTTCTGGGAGCACAGGTGGCAGTATCAGAGCTGCCATGAAGTTGGGTTAAGGCGCTACTGAAAGCCACTACAGTGGGAGACAACCATTTGGGCAACGGTGGTAGAAGAAGCAACAGGGAGCTCGCTCCCCCTGATACAGCAAGGCTTGGGCCTTAGCTTATGCCAGCCTGATCCAGTCCTGCTGCTGCTGTCACCCTAAAAACTGTAGAATTTTAGGCAACTACCTAGTACATCTAGTGCTTCCACTGCCCCAGACTGTGAGGCCAGCCCTGAAAACCTGCTGCCTAAAATTGCTCCCCCTTGGCACTCTATGAAGTTAAAAGTAGCAAATTTAAAACAAACTGGAGAAAATTATTTTTCAATGCACAATTAAGCTGTGGAATTCGTTGCTAGAGCATGTGCTTAGGACACTTAGAGGCAAATTAGAGTAAATTTAGACATTTACTGCGCGCGTAAATCCTTCCGGACTTAAGAGCGCAGGGCACGCGTAAAGCACCGGGGCTTTCGAAAAGGGGAGGGAGGGGGCGTGTCCGGGGGCGTTCCTGAAACAACGTGGCATTTCAGGGGAGGGCCCGGGGGTGTGGCGTGGTCGAGGCCTCCGGACCGGAGGACAGAGCGGGGCTGCCGGCTGACGCGCGCAAAGTTAGGGGGGGTTTAGATAGGGCCGGGGGGGGGTGGGTTAGGTAGGGGAAGGGAGGGCGAAGAAAAGTTCCCTCCGAGGCCGCTCCGAAATCGGAGCGGCCTCGGAGGGAACAGGCAGGCCGCGCTGGGCTCGGCGCGCACAGTTTGCACAAATGTGCACCCCCTTGCGCGCGCCGACCCCGGATTTTATAAGATACGCGCGTATCTTATAAAATCAAGCGTACTTTTGTTCGCGCCTGGTGCACGAACAAAAGTACGCAATCGCATAGTTTTTAAAGATCTACCCCTTAGTGTACCTGGGTTTATAAAAAGTTCAAATTCCTGGATAAGTTCATTAACTGCTATTAATCAGGTTGACTTAGGGAAGATTCACTGCTATTACTGGCAATAGTAGCATGGGATCTATTTTATGTTTGGGTACTTGCCACGTACTTGTAATCTGGTGGAAACAGGATGCTGGGCTTGATGGACCCTTGGTCAGACTCATTATGGCATCTTTCTTATATTCACTGTAAACCGGTTTGATTTGTATCGAATGCAAGAAGATCGGTATATAAAAATAATAAATAAATAAATAAATGTTCTTATGAAGTGGAGGAATGAGAGAGTGAACAGTGTGAGCTGAGTTTTTTTTCACAGGAATAGAGAGTAAATAGTGGCTGCAGGGAAGGGAGAAGGAAAGGTCATGCTGCATTTTATTTAAAAAGCACAATGTGGTGATGCAATCATTTTTAATGCATTTTTGAAGATTATATTTTTCTTCTTTGCCGTTCAAGATTTCTCCACATGTAGTTTTTTTGCAGTACATATTGCGTTTCTTTTAATGAGACAATTTCTAATTCCTTTATGTATATTTTCTTTGGCATAAATATTCCTCCGAGACACCTAGCTCACCTGCAAATATTATGGCCCCACAGTAATGCACACATTGTTGGCAGCTCGGGCTATTTCACACTCAGCTGGGCTATTTCTTTTCCCATTCTGCAGGAGAAAAAAAAACCAATTGTGCGGTTGCGTTAGGTCTGGACTGACCACCTGACTGCCGGCAACCCTCAATGATTTCACAGCTTTTTGCTTTGCTGCACAGTCCCTCCAGCAGTCGCAGAATGATGACTCATAGGCAACAGAGCTCCACCCGCAGTCGCAGATTGTTGACTCATCGGCAGCAGCTCCACCAGCAGTCGCAGATTAATGACTCACCGGCAGCAGAACTCCACCAGCAGTCTTACATTGATGACTCACCGGCAGCAGAACTCCACCCGCAGTCGCAGAATGATGACTCATCGGCAGCAGAGCGCCACCCACAGTCGCAGAATGATGATTCTTTAGCGACTGCAATAAAGCTCAGCCCTGGAGAGTAAGCGGTGTCTTTCCAACCCGTTCTTTTCTGGTGTCCCTGTGACGGTTTCTAGCAAGCAGCGGGACTGAGTGTAAAGGGCTCCAGGCGGGGGCCTCTGCACTGGGGGGGCCGAAGCAATACAGTGCAGTTGGACGCGGGAAAATAGGCGCTAATCAATCCCCTAATGCAGTAGGGGGATTAGCGCCTATTAAACGCGCGTCCCACGCGGAGTGAATGAGAGAGCGATCATCACATGTAAACGAATGGGAATGAGCCTATTACTCATTCACTCCCAATGCAAAAAGATAAATGTAGGTCTCTGATGCACATTTATCGCTCACAGGCCGATACAGTAAAGCGTGGCTGCGGTTACCCTGTTTCTAACCCTCTTTGTACGCACAATTTGGACGCGTATGTCTAATCCGCGATTCAGTATCTGGTTTTACCCGTCCTTACCACTTCTTGAAATCGACGCGTATCCCTTTCTGCCCGCCGCATGTATATGATATGTTAATGATCGGATTAGCTATTCCCTCCGATACAGTAACGTGCTGGAGCAGGAGTTAATAGCTGAGCGCATTGAAAAGTACAGAAAAGCAAAAAAACTGCTTTTCTGTACTTCTTTGTTGTAAAGGAAGAAGCCATAGGGGGCAGACTAACCCTATTCTACCACAGATGTGTTGATGATAACGTCGGACAAGTGGGTCCTAGCCATCATTCGGGAGGGGGTTACTATTTGGATTTCCTGCGACAACCCCTCGGACAAGTTCGTGGAGTCTCCTTGCCACGACCCCCGCCAAGAGTGGCGGCAGTGGAATCCACGCTAAACAAATGCTGAATCTAAGGCCATCACCCCAGTACCTCCACAGGAAGCCAAATACTGGGCACTTATTCCATTTACTTTATCGTACCCAAGAAAGAAGGAACGTTCCGGCCCATCCTGGACCTCAAGTCGGTCAACCGTCACCTGAGGATCCCTGCTTCTACATGGAAACCTGCGCTCCGTAATAAAGGCAGTACAACCGGGAGAGTTCCTCACCTCCCTGGATCTCTCGGAGGCCTACCTGCATATATCAATTCATCAGGAACACCAGCGCTATCTATGCTTCAAGGTCCTGGGCCACCACTAGGATTATCTACAAGTCCTCGGGCTGATGGCATCCACGCTGGAAGTAGTGCCATGGGCAAGAGCCCACATGAGGCCCTTTCAGCACTCACTTCTATCAAGATGGAGCCCACGGTCCCAGAACTACACCGTCCGGCTGACTCTCCCTGGCAGGCTCTGGACCCAGCTACGGTGGTGGTTACAGACCAACCACATGGACAGGGGATCAAGATTATCCTCCCCATCATGGACCTTATTCACCACAGACGCCAGTCTACGAGGATGGGGGGCACACTGCGAGGAGTTAACCGCCCAAGGGCGGTGGAACACCGAAGAGGCAGGATGGAATATCAACTGACTGGATGCTCGGGCAGTCAGACTAGCCTGCCTACGGTTCACCCACAGGATCCGGGACAAAGCAGTAAGAGTGATGTCAGACAACGCCACAATGGTAGCCTACATCAACCGACAGGTGCGCACCAGAAGCCAGCAAGTGTCCCTAGAAATAGACCCACTGATGGCGTGGGCGGAAGCGAATCTCCAGGAGATATCTGCTGTCCACATCGGCGGGAAAGACAACATAACGGCGGACCACCTCAGCAGAGAAAGCTTAGAGCCCGGAGAATGGAAGCTGTCGTCCACAGCATTCCAGATGATAGTGAACCGGTGGGGGATACCGGTCATGGACCTTCTGGCAAGCAGAGACAACGCGCAAGTGACCAAATACTTCAGTCGCAGACGGGAACCGCAGTCTCAAGGGATCGATGCCCTGGTCCAGACCTGGACACCGGGGACCCTACTATACGCCTTCCCACCGTGGCCCTTGCTGGGCGCGATCATTCACAAGATTCAACTACACTAGGGTCTAGTTCTTCTGGGGGCTCCAGATTGGCCAAGAAGTCCGTGGTACGCGGACATGAGAAGACTACTGTCAGGGAATCCTCTTCCCCTGCCGCCTCACAGAGATCTACTACAGCAAGGACCGATCCTCCACGAGGATCCAGCTCAATTCTCTCTGAGTAAGAACGGATACTCGGGGGCTGTAATCGACACCCTCCTCTGAGCACGCAATTTCTCCCCATCGCTAGCGTACATAAGGATTTGGAGAGTATTTGAAGCCTGGTGCGATGATCACAACATCAAACCACGCTCATTCAAAGTTCCAGTGATCCTGGAATTCTTACAGGACGGGCTTCAGAAGGGCCTGTCCCTCAATTCCATCAAGGTACAGGTGGCAGCCTTATCGTGCTACGGCTCAAGGAGCGAAGACGACAGCATAGCTTCCCACCCAGACGTGTCACGCTTCCTGAAGGGAGTCAAACACATCCGCCCACCACTAAAGTGGCCGGTACCTCTATGGAATCTCAACCTCGTCCTGGACTTCCTAGCAGGAAACAGTTTCAGACACCTCAGAGGCCTGTCTCTCCGCCTCTTGACCTTAAAGACTGTATTTTTGCTGGCAGTCTGTTCAGCCCACCGCATCTTGGAACTACAAGCACTGTCCTGCCGTGAGCCGTTACTCAGGTTCACACTGGGATCCATCCAACTACGCACTGTTCCCTCGTTCTTTCCCAAAGTGGTCTTTCACTTCCACCTTAACCAGACCATCTCACTTCCATCGGCGGATGCCCTGAAGAATTCGGAAGAAGCCCGGAATCTACGCCACCTTAACATCGGCAGACTCTTATCCAGATACCTGGAGGTGTAGGAACCCGTAAGAAAGACGGACCACCTCTTCGTCCTTCATAGCAGAAAGAAACAAGGGGAAGCGGCCTCGCGGGCCACCATAGCCCGCTGGATCAAGGAAGTTATCAAGGCGGCCCACGTAGAAGCAGGAAAGCCCCCGCCTCTACAGGTCAAAGCCCATTCAACCAGAGCCCAGGCAGCGTCCTGGGCAGAGACCAGAATGATGTCACCTGTCGAGATTTGCAGGGCGGCAACATGGTCCTCCATCCATATGTTCTCCAGATTTACCGTCTCGACGTTCAAGCTCGAGAGGATACGGCATTTGCAAGGGCAATACTGAGTGGGTCACAGGCAGCCTCCCACCCGGTTCGGGAATAGCTTTTATACATCCCACTGGTCCTGAGTCCATCTGCTACACGCTAGGAAATGGAGAAATTACTTACTTGATAATTGCGTTTTCCTTAGTGTAGACAGATGGACTCAGTATCCCCCCCTTGGCTGCCGGACACACACATGATTCAAGGTTAAGACAGATTTTCGTTTACCTAGGATATCCACCCTACTGGGTGTCAACGCTTCAGGTTGAGCTCTCCGGTGGTCTCCAGCTATAGCTCACCAACCAATCTATTAATCAGGTTAATCAAGTTTTAACGTTAACCAAGTTATGAAGTTATAAAGTTAATCAATCAGTCAGTCAAACATATATCCACGATGCTTTGCAAGGAAGAATACTGAGGATCTGCACTTCCTGCAGGGGTATATGTACTAGGGGCTGACGTCAGATTGAAATCTGATCCGTCTCCAGCTACTAACAGGAGTACACTATACCCCATTGGTCCTGAGTCCATCTGTCTACACTAAGGAAAACGAAATTATCAGGTAAGTAATTTCTCCATTTGTGCCTATTTAACGCGCGTCGGAAACAGAGTGAATGAGTTAGCGCTCATCACATGCAAATGCACTCATTCACTCCAAATGCAAAAAAGATAAATGTGTGTCTCAGATGCACACATATTTATCGCTCAGATATTAACGCCTGCCTGGAGCCAATAAACTCTGCGGCCGTTTTCATTACTGGCAGACACGCAGGTTATGAAAACCGAGGCCAAGTTTACCGGCATCGGTCTTCATAACCGGCAGCCGCGGCGGGTCGCACTAGGAAGGATCCGATACAGGCCGATACAGTAAAGTCCGCGAGAGAGCAGGCGAAATTGAGCGTTCAGTTTTCGACCCGCGGGCCGACTTCAAATTTTTTTTTTTACTTTTGGTAACTTTCGGGACCTCCGACTTAATATCGCCATGATATTAAGTCGGAGGGTGCACAGAAAAGCAGTTTTTTCTGCTTTTCTGTGCACTTTCCCAGTGCCCGAAGAAATTAGCGCCTACCTTTGATAGCGCTAATTTCTGAAAGCAAAATGTGCGGCTTGGCTGCACATTTTGTTTTCTGAATTGCACGGGAATACCTAATAGGACCATCAACATGCATTTGCATGTTGCGGGCGCTATTAGGTTCGGGGGTTTGGTTGCGCGTTTTCGGCCCCTTTATTTGGTTTGGGGTAGTAACGCCGTAACAAGCCAGCTACTCCCCGCTTTGTGAGTGTGAATCCTTTTTTCTTTCTCCCCTGCCGTTGAAGCAGAGAGCCATGCTGGATATGCGTGAAGTATCAGTTTTTCTTCTCCCCTGCTGTTGAAGCAGGGAGCTATGCTGGATATGCGTGAAGTATCAGTTTTTTCTTCTCCCCTGCCGTTGAAGCAGAGAGCTATGCTGGATATGCGTGAAGTATCGGTTTTTCTTCTCCCCCTGCGTGAAGCAGAGGAGCTATGCTGGATATGCATTGAAAGTGAAGTATCAGGCTTATTTGGTTTGGGGTAGTAACCGCCGTAACAAGCCAGCTACTCCCGCTTTGTGAGTGCGAATCCTTTTTTCCACATTTCCTCTTGCTGTTGAAGCTTAGAGCGATGTTGGAGTCACAGTAACCATGTGTATGTTTATTGAATAAGGGTATTATCTCCAGGCAGTAGCCGTCATTCTGGCGAGCCACCCACTCTTTATTGACGGCCTCTTGATTTTATGGATCCACAGTGTTTATCCCACGCCCCTTTGAAGTCCTTCACAGTTCTGGTCTTCACCACTTCCTTTGGAAGGGCATTCCAGGCATCCACCACCCTCTCCGTGAAGAAATACTTCCTGACATTCGTTTACCCCTTATTGAATAAGGGGTAAACGAAACTGCGCGTCCTGTAAGGTTGTCCAAGCGACCCTAGCGCCTCCTTCCTAGCGTGACCTCTAATTTAAATATTGCATGGCGCCCCCCTTGCAGGCACCATGCGTGCATTAAGAAAAGTCAGTGCCCGCTTTCCAGGAAGATTTTTGCGTCTGCCCCTATGTTTGCAGCCATTCTTATGAGCTGCTCTGATTGCTGCCCATAGGATTCACAATAATTTGACTTTCAGAAACTTGAGGATTAAAATGTTACGGGCGGATTTTAAATGCCCTGCCCGCGTAAATCCGGCCGGATTTACGCGAGCAGGGCCCCGGCGCGCCTATTTTGCATAGGCCGCCGGCGCGCGCAAGTCCCGGGGCTTTTTTAAGGGGGCGTGTCGGGGGCGTCGTCAAATGACGCGGCGTTTCGGGGGCGTGATGCGGCGTTTGGGGGGCGGGCCCGGGGGCGTGGTTTCGGCCCGGGGCGTTCCGGGGGCGTGGCCGCGCCCTCCGGAACAGCCCCCGTGTCGGGGGCTGGCGCGCGCGGATTTACGTCTGCCTCCGGTAGGCGTAAATCCATGGATAAAGGTGGGGGTTTAGATGTGGGTGGGTTAGGTAGGGGAAGGGAGAGGAAGGTGAGGGGAGGGCGAAAGAAAGTTCCCTCCGAGGCTGCTCCGATTTCGGATCGGCCTCGGAGGGAACGGAGGCAGGCTGCTCGGTGCGCGCAGGCTGCCCAAAATCGGCAGCCTTGCGTGCGTCGATCCTGGATTTTATAAGATACGCGCGGCTACGTGCGTATCTTATAAAATCCAGCGTACTTTTGTTCGCGCCTGGTACGCGAACAAAAGTACGCGATCGCGCTATTTTTTAAAATCTACCCCTTAGGATTTAAGGGTCAAAGCTTGAATGGGAGGAGCACTAAGCACCACCCGTAAAGAGAGTAGAGGGGAGTTAGTCTGCAAGAGACTCCTCTCAAAGCTCACAATTTTACTTCCACACAGAAACCTGAGATTTATGTTTTGTGCTCTCTGTAACCTGTAATTTTACTTTACTATTGTTTTATAATTTGTATTATGTTTTTTTTCAATTTGATATTCCCTTATCCTGTATTTGGTGAGGGTCTGTCTGGATAATCCATGTGGGACTGAGGAGAGGGATTCTGCTAGCATTTAATTTTTGTGTAAGATTTGTATCAGTCCAACTTGTTTTGTTTTCCAGCAGGGAATAGATTTTTATTTATTTAAAAACATCTCTAATTCACATATTACATAAAGTTCATTATTTAGCTGCTTTAGGGCAAGTTACCTCACTTCCAGTTTTTGTTGTTTCATAGATAGGATGTTGCTATGTGAGTTTTGGGAGTTAGCGCTGTTTAAATGTGATGGGTTTGATACAAAGGTGCTGAGAGTGTTTTCTGCAGGGTTTTCTGTTAATTCACAAAGTGCCCTGTACAGGAGGGAATTAATGCTCCAAATTCTCTCTTTCTCTGGTCCTCAGCCCGACCTGTCTCTGATTCTGACTACATCGAATAGAAAGGGAAAGTCTAAATCTCGCCCGTCTCCCATGGATGGTTTTATGGGTTCTGGGACTTCAGTGGAGCCCAGGAAGGGGGTTCTGCCTTCTCCAGAGCCAGATCCCTCCTCGGTGCAGCCTCTGGCAGAGCCCCCGGGATCAGAGGAGGGGGCAGGGCTGGCTCTGGATCCACTGCAGCCCAGGACTTTGGGCTTTCTGTGGATGGTTGTGGAGCGGCTGGGAGCAACAATGAGCAGCAAGTTGGAAAGGATTGAAGGGAAAATCTCCTCTCATGCTAAGCGGCTGCAGGCACTGGAGAACAAGGTAGGAAATTTACTCATTAATTCTCCTGTGTCCATTCAGGATAAAGTTTGTTAGAAGAAAAATTAAGAATATGGAAAATGTTGCCAAAAGAGAAATATTTTAGAATTATCAACTTTCCCAAGAGAGAATATTTCACCAGGGGAGATGATTAATAATTATTTAGGGGAGGCTTTGCAAATATCTAAGGAATCTCTTCTTCTAATTAACCACATTTCTTTTCTAGTGAAAATTAAATGTATAAAGATCTTTGTCTCTTGTTGCTGATCCACAAATTTCAAGGAA
Source organism: Rhinatrema bivittatum (assembly GCF_901001135.1). Taxonomy (NCBI): domain Eukaryota; kingdom Metazoa; phylum Chordata; class Amphibia; order Gymnophiona; family Rhinatrematidae; genus Rhinatrema; species Rhinatrema bivittatum. The sequence goes on from NC_042616.1 coordinate 21,616,492, forward strand.
GAAGAAGTTGAACCCCCAAAAGTAATTTTCCAAACCTTGGTCATTTTTAGTCTTTAATTCTCAGCCAGGTCACGTCTACACCTCTCCCTCCCCCGCTTTATTTATTTATTTTGTTTATATTATTTTATATACCGTTATTCTGATAACAATCATAACAGTTTACAGTATAAATATAAATAAAATCAATTAAAAATTATAAATAATTAAAAACAAAACATTAAATTCAATATAAATATTACAACATAAATAGTAAAAACATCTATGGATAAAAAAAACTATAATGAACAACAAAGTCAATTTAAAAAACATAAATTTCCTAGCGTATAGCCAGATGGAGCCAGGACCAATGGGTTACGCGCTCCCCTGCTAGCAGATTGAGATAGACTCAGGTTTCAAAGCTGACGTCACCCTAGATACACCCCTGCAGTGACCTCAGTCATCCAGTATCTCTCTGTCTCCTAGCAGATGTGGAGGTGCTATCCCCATACCAAGCCCCGTTCTCCTGTGGTGATACGTAAGGTCCCTCCCCCAGTTGAGAATTCCTGAGGTTATTTCCGAGATCCCTCAGAGGTGTGCCTTGGTCCGGTAACCAGTTCCTGGTGTGGACTTTGCTGCTGAAGCCGGTAAGCGCTGAGCCTGGGAACACTGAGAGGAGAGGATCACCTTGCTGGTGGCTGAAAGGAATCAGTAAGTTTTTACTTGGGACATTGTCTTTTTTAAAAGTATTGGGGCAAAGTTAACTATTTGGGAATATTACTTAATGTGTTTGTGTATTTGTGCCTTTAATAGTCAGGCTGTGAATAAACAAGTTAGACTGTTTGTATTTTTAGTCAGTCAATAAGGTAGCAGTAGGTAGGCAGTGAATAAACAAGTTAGACTGTTTGTATTTTTAATTAGTCAGTCAATAAGGTAGCAGTAGGTAGTGTGTTTATTTTTAAAAGTCTGCAGAACTGAGTGTTCTCCAGACTTTTAAAGAACTGAGTGTTTGTATTTAATACTAACTGAGTGCTTGTTTTGAAAAAAAAAAAAAAACAACCCAAAAAGTAGCCAGAAGCTAGAAATAAGCTAGGAGCAGTGTATACCTAAGTAAAAATGTTGAATAGTTCAGCTCAGTTACTCACCTTGGAAAGGTGTTGAGGTAGTGTGATTGGGTTTGAATAGGGACCAATATTTGTTAATCAAGGGAGCAGTGAGTCACTCAGGCTGACTAACTGAAGTTAGACTGTTTGTATTTCCCAACCCACCCACCTCATCCCTTAATTTATAGGCAGGTGCCACTTTCACAAAAAAAAAAAAATCAACAAAACCTTTATTGAGAATTCGATCAGACCCCGGTAGGCCACTACCAGACACATAGTGAATTCACTAATACATTTAAAGGACGTTAGACACATTCCTACTCCCATAGCAACCTAAAACTTAAATAGGAACTGATCAAAATTGAGATGAAGGCAGCAGTCCAGCAGCAAGAGGGAGGCTTCCCAGTCTTTTGCATCGAGTGTCACATGTATGATTTTTTACCCACCGGTGAGAAGTTGTACATGTGCATGCGATGCAAAGAGCTCCTGGCTCTCAGAGAACGAGTCCGATCTCTGGAGGCAAGAGTGGCAGACCTGGAGGAGCTAAGGCAGACAGAGAGGTATATAGATGAGACCTTCAGGGACATAGTAGTCAAGTCCCAACTTCAGACTGGCAGCCCTGGTGCTGCCTTGGAGGAAGAAGGTCTCATGATGGGAGAGTACCAACCAGGTGCAGCAGGAAAGGATCCTGTAGCAAGGACCTGCTCTCCAGGTGATGCATTGTCCTTTTGCACTGAAGATATCTCCCCAAGGCCTACTGCCCAGGAGGGAAAGGTTAGATCGGCCGTCATAGTTGGTGATTCGATTATTAGGAATGTAGATAGCTGGGTGGCAGGTGGGCGTGAGGATCGCCTGGTAAGATGCCTACCTGGTGCGAAGGTGGCGGACCTCACGCGTCACCTAAATAGGATTTTAGACAGTGCTGGGGAGGAGCCGGCTATCGTGGTACATGTGGGCACCAACGACATAGGAAAATGTGGGAGGGAGGTTCTGGAAGCCAAATTTAGGCTCTTAGGTAGAAAGCTTAAATCCAGAACCTCCAGGGTAGCATTCTCTGAAATGCTCCCTGTTCCACGCGCAGGTCACCAGAGGCAGGCAGAGCTCCGGAGTCTCAATGCGTGGATGAGACGATGGTGCAAGGAAGAGGGATTCAGTTTTGTTAGGAACTGGGGAACCTTTTGGGGAAGGGGGAGTCTCTTCCGAAGGGATGGGCTCCACCTTAACCAGGGTGGAACCAGACTGCTGTCGCTAACCTTTAAAAAGGAGATAGAGCAGCTTTTAAACTAGAACAAAGGGGAAAGCCGACAGTCGCTCAGCAGCGCATGGTTCGGAGAGAGGTATCTTTAAAGGATACTAATGATGCATTAGAATTAGGGCTTCCTGACAGTGAGGTTCCAATAATTAGAAAAGCAATCCAAGTGCCTGTAACTAAAAACTCACCTGAGCTAAAAAATTCAAACTTATCCCTAACAATTAAAAAGCAGAATGAAAATACAAACAAAAAACAAACTTTGAAATGTTTGAATGCTAATGCCAGAAGTCTAAGAAGTAAGATGGGAGAATTAGAATGTATAGCAGTGAATGATGACATAGACTTAATTGGCATCTCAGAGACATGGTGGAAAGAGGATAACCAATGGGACAGTGCTATACCGGGGTACAAATTATATCGCAATGACAGAGAGGAGCACTCGGGAGGAGGTGTGGCGCTTTATGTCCGGGATGGCATAGAGTCCAACAGGATAAACATCCTGCATGAGACTAAATATAAAATTGAATCTTTATGGGTAGAAATCCCTTGTGTGTCAGGGAAGACTATAGTGATAGGGATATACTACCGTCCACCTGGTCAAGATGGTGAGACGGACAGTGAAATGCTAAGAGAAATTAGGGAAGCTAACCAAATTGGTAGGGCAGTAATAATGGGAGACTTCAGTTACCCCAATATTGACTGGGTAAATGTATCATTGGGACACGCTAGAGAGATAACGTTCCTGGATGGAATAAATGATAGCTTTATGGAGCAATTGGTTCAGGAACCGACGAGAGAGGGAGCAATTTTAGATCTAATTCTCAGTGGAGCACAGGACTTGGTGAGAGAGGTAACGGTGGTGGGGCCACTTAGCAATAGTGATCATAATATGATCAAATTTGATTTAATGACTGGAAGAGGAACAGTATGCAAATCCACAGCTCTCGTGCTAAACTTTCAAAAGGGAAAATTTGATAAAATGGGAAAAATTGTTAGAAAAAATCTGAAAGGAGCAGCTACAAAAGTTAAAAATGTCCAAGAGGCGTGGTCATTGTTAAAAAATACCATTCTAGAAGCACAGTCCAGATGTATTCCACACATTAAGAAAGGTGGAAAGAAGGCAAAACGATTACCGGCATGGTTAAAAGGGGAGGTGAAAGAAGCTATTTTAGCCAAAAGATCTTCATTCAAAAATTGGAAGAAGGATCCAACAGAAGAAAATAGGTTAAAGCATAAACATTGGCAAGTTAAATGTACAACATTGATAAGACAGGCTAAGAGAGAATTTGAAAAGAAGTTGGCTGTAGAGGCAAAAACTCACAGTAAAAACGTTTTTAAATATATCCGAAGCAGAAAGCCTGTGAGGGAGTCAGTTGGACCGTTAGATGATCGAGGGGTTAAAGGGGCACTTAGAGAAGATAAGGCCATCGCGGAAAGATTAAATGATTTCTTTGCTTCGCTGTTTACTGAAGAGGATGTAATGGAGAAGGTTTTCATGGGTAAAGATTCGGATGGACTGAATCAAATCATAGTGAACCTAGAAGATGAGGTAGGCCTGATTGACAAACTGAAGAGTAGTAAATCACCCGGACCGGATGGTATACACCCCAGAGTTCTGAAGGAACTAAAAAATGAAATTTCAGACCTATTAGTAAAAATTTGTAACTTATCATTAAAATCATCCATTGTATCTGAAGACTGGAGGATAGCAAATGTAACCCCAATATTTAAAAAGGGCTCCAGGGGCGATCCGGGAAACTATAGACCGGTTAGCCTGACTTCAGTGCCAGGAAAAATAGTGGAAAGTGTTCTAAACATCAAAATCACAGAACATATAGAAAGACATGGTTTAATGGAACAAAGTCAGCATGGCTTTACCCAGGGCAAGTCTTGCCTCACAAATCTGCTTCACTTTTTTGAAGGAGTTAATAAACATGTGGATAAAGGTGAACCGGTAGATATAGTATACTTGGATTTTCAGAAGGTGTTTGACAAAGTTCCTCATGAGAGGCTTCTAGGAAAAGTAAAAAGTCATGGGATAGGTGGTGATGTCCTTTTGTAGATTGCAAACTGGCTAAAAGACAGGAAATAGAGAGTAGGATTAAATGGACAATTTTCTCAGTGGAAGGAAGTGGACAGTGGAGTGCCTCAGGGATCTGTATTGGGACCCTTACTTTTCAATATATTTATAAATGATCTGGAAAGAAATACGACGAGTGAGATAATCAAATTTGCAGATGACACAAAATTGTTCAGAGTAGTTAAATCACAAGCAGATTGTGATAAATTGCAGGAAGACCTTGTGAGACTGGAAAATTGGGCATCCAAATGGCAGATGAAATTTAATGTGGATAAGTGCAAGGTGATGCATATAGGGAAAAATAACCCATGTTATAATTACACAATGTTGGGTTCCATATTAGGTGCTACAACCCAAGAAAGAGATCTAGGTGTCATAGTGGATAACACATTGAAATCGTTGGTTCAGTGTGCTGCGTCAGTCAAAAAAGCAAACAGAATGTTGGGAATTATTAGAAAGGGAATGGTGAATAAAACGGAAAATGTCATAATGCCTCTGTATCGCTCCATGGTGAGACCGCACCTTGAATACTGTGTACAATTCTGGTCGCCGCATCTCAAAAAAGATATAATTGCGATGGAGAAGGTACAGAGTAGGGCTACCAAAATGATAAGGAGAATGAACAACTTCCCTATGAGGAAAGACTAAAGAGGTTAGGACTTTTCAGCTTGGAGAAGAGACGACTGAGGTCTCTTCTCTAGACATGAGAAGTCTAGAATGGGTAGATGTGAATCGGTTATTTACTCTTTCGGACAGTAGAAAGACTAGAGGGCACTCCATGAAGTTAGCATGGGGCACATTTAAAACTAATCGGAGAAAGTTCTTTTTTACTTAATGCACAATTAAACTCTGGAATTTGTTGCCAGAGGATGTGGTTAGTGCAGTTAGTATAGCTGTGTTTAAAAAAGGATTGGATAAGTTCTTGGAGGAGAAGTCTATTACCTGCTATTAAGTTCACTTAGAGAATAGCCACTGACATTAGCAATGGTTACATGGAATAGACTTAGTTTTGGGTACTTGCCAGGTTCTTATGGCCTGGATTGGCCACTGTTGGAAACAGGATGCTGAGCTTGATGGACCCTTGGTCTGACCCAGTATGGCATTTTCTTATGTTCTTATGTAACTCCTCTGATTCAGAGACGTGGAAGGGCTCAGTAAGTCTTTCCTTCGGTTTCTTGCTTGGTGCACCGTACCGACGACATTCCCGATCCTGTTGGGGCAAGGGAAGGGGGTTTCCAAGCGGGTTTAGCGGCCCCCTGATGAGCTAGGCCCCACTTCAGGCTCGGTGGGCACTGCACATGGCAGGCTGCAGCAACGCCATCTTGCGCGCAGTTTGGTGCAGTGCCATTTTCCCCCATTGACCGTTAGTATGTGCGTTGCGGGCCAGCTCTGTTGTGCGCCTGACCCCACCCCTTAATGAGCGCGCATCTCTGCACATAACCGCGCACATAAGCACACGTGCACAACTGGATGCTTATACTTGCGCTCGTCAGGGTGGATTTGTGCACACTCGAGTCTGTGCTAGCTGACTGAATGCACAAGATACAATGAACTATGGCTCAGGCAACAAAGAAGCCCAAGCGCCACTCTCTGCTGCCTGCCATATTAGGGCTGCGCAGCCTGACCTGGAATCCTTCCTGTGTCAGCTCTGTGAGGAAGCCCAGGGAGGGCCGGACTCTCAGAACTTCTCCCAGTCGGAGGATGGGTCAGCCAGGACCTTATCTGTTAGCACCCGGATCTGAGCAATCCCGGGGCTGCGTCCTCCTTGGGAGAGGGCAGGTCAGGGGTGCGTACCCCAGTTCCTCCTGGGCTAGGCATGGACCCAGCAACCTTTTCCTGGATGGAATTCTTTCAGGGCCTTCAAAGCCTTTGTTCAGGCGCAGTCGGCTGCTGCCCCTGCCTGGTCTGGGAAGGCCTCTTCCTCCCAGCCCTATCAGCAGGCTTACCAAGGGTATCCCTGACAGGGATCCAGAGACCACGGATGACGATGGGGATGCAGTCTCAGTGGAGGACAGGGAAATCCATCCAGGCCTGGAGCCATCCCGGCCCATGCTATGATTTTTCCACAGAGATGAATTGCCAGCCCTGGCCTCCAAGACCCTGAAGACTTTGGGAGTTCCCGGCACAAACCCTATGTCGGAACCAAAAAGGAATCCCATCCTGTTGTCTCTATGGAAAGCCTCTTGCTATTTCCCGTGCGGGGTCGGGCCAGGGGCTCCCAGCATTTCCGGCCATACAGAAACTCATTTCAGACATCTCGACCTTCGGGAAGGTCTCAGTCCTTTCGGAGCCCACAACCAAAAAGAGGAACTGCTTCAGGCTCAGGTTCAACCCAAACTTCCCAATGAAGGGCAATTGACGGAGCTAGGCGCGCCCTTTCACCCCCTGCTCCTTCACTGGCCAGGTCGGCCTGCCCTGCGCTTTCGGCGCTGACCCATTGGGGTCAGGGGAGGTGGACCTGAGGCAGGGAAGGCGACCAGACCAGCTACCGGAGCCCTGGGACGGAGATAACAGAAAATAAAAAGACCGGGGTAAGCCCGCCCACACCAACCCAACGTCATCGGAGCGCCCCGGAGCCCTTTAAGGGCAATCGACGGAGCTAGGCGTCGCGCGCACGAAGGAGCCCCTTTGTGCGCCCCTTCATGCGCACCAGGAAGCGCAAGATAGAAGGATAGAGAGACTACAGTTTCTAAGCGGGTCCGAGGCGAGACCGTGCGAGGCCTGCACAGCCGGTGCCGAGACCAGCCGAGGTAAGGCCTTTTTCGTACACCTACCCCGTAAACCCCCCGACCCCCGCCACCGGATTCATGCCTTGAGATATTAGGATAAAAGAGGAGAGAAGGAAAACAAGATATAAGAGATAATGGAGAAGGGTAGGTGAGACATATATGTGTACAATATTCATAGGGAGAGTAGACCATAAGACAAACCGTGCATTGACGTTTAGCAGTAACAGTAGGTTCATACAGCTTATACCGCCATATACTATGAAAAACTATCCAACTGATCAAGACACCTGTCTATCTGCAACTGCTGTTGCATGGCCAACCATAATTTGTAAGGTTCCCATGTTTTTTGAAATAAAGTCAGTCGGTCTTGATGCACAGCAGTGAGCCTACCCAGTTGGTAAAAAGAATGTAGTCTTTGATGCATGTTGGCCATACTGGGAGCGTTTAATTGTTTCCAATGTAACGCTGTTTCCGCTCTAGCTGCAATAAAATCTTGCAACACAAATCGTTGTATTTCCTTCATGTGATCTAAGGTGGGTAGCCCTAGAAGTATATGCCAAGGCTTGGCGTCCACATTAACCTTGAGGACTTGGGAGATCCACTTAAGTCCTGTTTGCCAGAAGGAAGTTATCTTAGGGCATGTCCACCATATGTGATAATATGTACCCATTTCCCCACATCCCCTCCAACATGTGTCCGGGATCTTAGAAGTGAACCTTTGCAGCTTCACTGGGGCGTAATGCCAACGATATATTAATTTGTAGCAATTTTCTTGCAGCCCAGCAGAGATAGAGCATTTATGAGCCATGGTATAAATAAGATCCCAATCCTGATCTTCCAAGGGAACCTGAAAATCAGCTTCCCAGTGCGTCCGATGTTGATGCACGCCTAGCTTTTTACCATTAAAAAGAGCATAGGTTTTTGAAATTATTTATTTATTTATTTATTTATAGGTTCTTCTATACCGCGGTACGTATAGTAATACATCACTTCGGTTTACAGTGAAACATTAATTTAGCAACAGGCTTTACATGTAACAGTATAAAATAAACAGTAAAACAATTAATAGCAACAGGTAATAATGCCCCTGAGTGTGGAAGCATGCTTACAGAAATTTTCAAATACTGTGCCAGTGGTTCTAATTAACTGTGCCAGTGGTAACAATTAATAGCAACAGGTAATAATGCCCCTGAGTATGGAAGCATGCTTACAGAAATTTTCAAATACTGTGCCAGTGATTCTGATAGTGCCCGCCCGCATTCCCTTATGCGTGAAGTGTTAAATTTTTGCATACAGCAGAAAGTCTAAATCATCAAGGGACTAGTTAGTACTTAGTTGTGCCCTGGATAGAAAAGCACTCTGTACCAATACGTGTTTCAGCCTCTGAATTCCCGCCGCAGCCCATATCTTAGAGGGTGTGGACGCAGCGGTGATGGATACGACTGTGTTAGTAAACAAATGAGTCATTAGCGAATATTGTTCTGGCCCCACTTCTGCCAAATCTGAACGGTAGTGTGCAAGGCGTAAGGAAAGTGGGTGAAACTGCCCCTCGTGGACTTAGGTTGCCATGGAATTGCTGATATTGGAAACTTCCCCAACAGAGCCTGCTCTAATCGTACCCATTGTGGGACATCATGCGGGCGGTGAAGCACTACCAGTGCCCTAAGCTGCGCCGCATTAAAGTACCAGGTCAGATTGGGTAATTGTAGGCCACCTCTAATTTTTGGTTGATATAGCGTGGCTCTAGCAACATGTGGAGGCCTCTTCCGCCAGATGAACCCACAAATAATTTGTTGCCATTGTTTCAATGTGGCCGATGGGATGATTATGGGAATCGTAGTGAAAAAATATAAGAAACGGGGGGAGAACGTTCATCTTGACAATTGCAAGCCTCCCCATCCAAGAATGAGTGTGTTGCAACCATTTTTCCAAATTGGTTTTTATTGAGGCAAGAAGTGGCTGGTAATTTAGATCAAACAGTTGTTTTAGTGAGAGAGCCTAACCGTACCCCTAGATACGCCCACTTAAATGGAAATTTCTGGCAGAGAGAGTGCACCTCCGTGTTAGGTAATGTAAGGTTGAGAATCTCTGATTTTTCATAATTGACTTTCATACCCGACACAGAGGTAAACCATCCTAATTCTTCCATAATTCCCCTCAGAGAAAGTTCGGGGTCCGAAAGGGTAAGCATGACATCATCCGCAAATAATGACATTTTAAAATGGGTGGCTCCCCTAATCCTTGTGGTGAAGGGTTCTATAAATAGGGAAAACAACAGGGGAGAGAGTGGGCATCCCCACCGAGTCCCCCGCTTAATTACAAAAGATGTCTTAGAGCTACCATTGGCCTTAACCCTCGCGTAAGGTTGTTCGTATAACTTCATTAACCAGGTAAGAAAGGATGCACCAAAAGCCATGTTTTGTAGAGTCTTAAAGAGAAACAACCAGTGCACAAGATCGAACGCCTTTTCGGCATCCAATGAAAGGAGAACAGCAGGTATTTTGTCATGATTCATAAATGAGCACTATCATAAACTACCATTCATAAACGAGCACTATCCACAGCGGGACCGCTCCATTGGAATTCACTACCCCCAGATCTATGCCAGGAACAATGCCATCTCTCCTTCAGAAAGAAACTGAAAACCTGGCTGTTCGCTCAAGCATACCGCTGAAGGAACATTTTATCCACCTGTACTGACTCTCTCACCCACCCCTTTTACCTTCCTACCCGTTCCCTATCACCTCCGTCTCTCCGCCTCGGTCCCTGCCCTTCCCTTGCCCCCCTTGCCCCCTCAATTACCTCCTCTGCTCCTTCACCCACAGGAATTTTATGCTAGTAACTGCTTATGATAAATTTACCCGCCGAAATTCAGCTACTCTATGTTAATCAATTGTTCGCTGCCTATTTTTTACATTACTCTCCAGTTGTACTCGTCTGAACTTCTTCTCTTCTAACGCCCATGTTTATGCTCCCTGTTTTTTGTAACTTTGTCTTCTCTATCGGTGTTAATTGGTTTCCCCTAGTTCTACTGTAAACCGGTACGATAAGACTTGGTCTTGAGCATCGGTATATTAAAAGAATTTAAATAAAATAAATAAATAAATAAATGATGCACCAAATCTATAATGTCCACCATCCTACGGACATTATCGGCCGCTAATCGCCCGGGAACAAAGCCCAGGTAATACACCATTTAATCTGGCAGCCAAGACCCAGGCTAGAATTTTCAGATCTATGTTAATCAGCGATATCGGCCGATATGAACTACACCTGGCAGGGTCCCTTCCCGGCTTGGCAAGTACTGTGATTCCCGCTGTATTAGCATCTTTACTAAGGGAAGTGCCCTCTAATAGAGAGTTAAATGTATCTGTCAGGGAACCCACTAGTGTCATAACAAATTTACAGTAATATGTATCAGTATAGCCATCTAGACCGGATGCCTTTCCAGGCTTTATGGCTGCTAGCACCTCAGCATTCTCTATAGGATTGACTAAGAATTCTTTCTGCGCAGCCGAGATTGTCGGTAAAGTAACCGACTGCAGGTAGTCATCAATCGCCCCATCAGTTATGGAGATATCTGAGGAGTATAACTGAGAGTAAAAATCAGTGAAAGAGTTGCAGATATCCTCAGACTTGGTGACCACCTGCCGTTGAGTATTATGAATTTTAGCCACCACTGTCTGAGCCCAGCGGCCCGCAGCTGTCTTGCCAAGTATCTCCCAGCCCTGTTACCCCCCTCAAAAAATTGTTGTTTAAGCAGAGTGAGATGGTGACTGATAGCAGTATCATCCAAAGATCTCAAGTGGTATTTAGCCTTCAATATTTTCTGATATAGCGTTGCAGACTTAGTGGTGCTATGCTGTTGCGTTAAGGTTGACAATTCTGAAAGCAATAACCTGCGCTGACTCTCTCGCTCCTTATTACAATTGTCTGCACGGGCTATGCATAAGCCCCTTACCACCGCTTTGGAGCATTCCCATATTGTCAGAGATGACATTCCCTCCGTCTGATTCTCCCTAAAATAATTTGTCAATTGGCTCTCTATCTTACTAGCAAAATCATGATCTTTGAGCAGGCTGTCATTAAGCCTCCATGGACGGTAACCCGAATCTGAATCTCGGAAATGGCATACAACCCAGATCGGGGCGTGGTCTGACCACGTGATATTATCAATGCCCACTCTATAAACCTGGTTCTGTAGTTGAGCTGACATAAATAAATAATCTATTCTGGAGTTCGTACAGTGCGGATTGGAGTAGAACGTAAAGGAATGGGAATGGGGGTATCTTTTGCTCCATGTATCTATGAAATTATGCCACTGCTGTCTCACATAAGGGAGTGAAACCTTACTGGAACTGGAATCCATAGACGGATCCTGTACAAAATTAAAGTCTCCTCCCATGACGAGGTCCCCTTCTAAATGCCGCTGTAAAAGACTTTCAAGGTTGCTTAAGAAAGAAGAGTGATTCGTATTTGGGAAATAAGCATTTTTTTTACCAGAACATACCTGCCTTGCGGGTCATATACATGCATTAGCTCTTCATGTACAAAATCCGTGGAGAATAGAATCCCCACCCCGGCGTATCTATTGCTCTTTGTACTGGCAGACCAGTCTGGGAATTGTGGGAATACCAAGAGACGCTCATGATGCCTCCGAACGTGCGTTTCCTGGATAAACACAATTCCTGCTTTTTGTCTTTGTAATTCCCTTTTGAGGGTTAAATGTTTTCTAGGCGTTTTTAACCCTTTGACATTTAGAGAAAGTAGTTTGGTCGCCATTTATGCTATCAACAATAGCCACCATGTGCAGATATTCCCATACTAGCACATGTAACCCACTGAAGACTCTGTCTACCCAAGTCCCATTTTGTCCTTTACGTACCCTGAAGCCCCCCTGCCCCCTCCCATAGTAGAGAAAACCAGTCATGAATCCCGGAGTGCCCCCTGAAAATCCTAAAGCATCCCAGATTCCTCCTAAGGGATACCAGTCTCCTGGAGGCCTTCAACATCCGACACGTAACGGGACCCCCACAACACACCCGTTCCCCCCCCAAGCCCTATTTATGAGAGAAAAGATAATACCGTTATAAACTTGAAACCCAACATTGCAATACCACTTTTTCTTTTTACCACATACCCCGCTGCTAACCTAATATACTGTCGAAACCAGCGCTGAACAACCAACCAGCCCTTAAAATGTCAATGAATCTTGGTATTCACCAAAGTAGTCCTAGGGGGACTAATGATGCAGATAAATCAGAAAAAGAAAGGCACCACTTCAGCCTTGATCCTGGACTGGCGATCGGCGATTATCTGGTTGTCTGCGGAGCCTCTTACCGCCCTTATCCGCTCTTTGCCAATGTGGTGCCACGTCCGTCTTCTGTTGTGCCGGTACCATTTTGGGTGCTTGAAAAGATACTTGCAGCTGCACTTTGGTAAAGGCCTCAACGGGTGGCCATCCGGTAAGAAGCGCCTTGCACTTGAAAAGTCAGCCCAAATGGGTAAGTCCATCAATATTTAATGTCATTGGCCCTTAGACTGGAGATTACTTCCCGAAGATCGTAGCGTTTTTTCAGCGTAACAGGTGAGAGGTCCTGGTAAATAGACAGAGTGTGATTGCGCCATTTTATTTCTTTCATCTGCCTAGTGATGGCGTATATTTGTTCTTTCAGAGGAAAACTAGTAAAGCACAATACAATGTTCCTTGGACGTTGGTCCCTTCTTGGGCCAAGGGCCCTGTGCGCTCGTTCAAAACGTACCTCCGGAATGGTAGTATCTGAGTCATTAGAGCTTTCACTGCCCTGCAACAGTATAAAGGAACAGATTTGCGTAGCCACCGCGTTCACATCGGCAAACTCAGGTTGTTCCGGGACTCCCCGTATGCGAAGATTGTTCCTCCTGCTCCGATTTTCAAGGTCTTCCACCTTAGCTTGTAACGCTTGAATTTCAGAAGTCGAGGCAGCATGCTGAGTATTCAGGTGATTAATGGCGTCCCCGTGTCCGACTATCCGTATCTCCACTTCGTCCACTCTATTCCCTAATGCTGCTAAATCATCCTTCAGGTCGGCAATAGACGCCATTATTTCCATCTTATGCTGCTTAAGATCGGCTCTCAGGACAATAAACCACTGTCGGGCCTCTTCTCTAGTGAGCAAAGACGCTATAGAGGGGGAATCATGACTACTGACTTCACCCGGGGTGTCTGCTGGAGCCGCGGCCTCTCCCATTTCTGAACCTGTAGATTCAGTGCCATCTTGGCCTAGCTCCGTCTGGCTTTTCCCACAGGAAAATTGTCGAAGATCAGTAGTTTTTTGCTTCGAGGTCATTGTCAATGAAAGTGGAATAGTTCCTCCTGGTTTACCTACTTGTTCAGCAGAAAAAATCTGGGTCGAAACGCCAAATTGTCAGGTTTTAGGGCTTGTGGGGAACGGAGCTAAACAGCTATGCGTCCGCTCGCATCGGATGCCGACAGCGCCCCCCAGCCTCATTAATTTTAACTATTTTGATAATAAAATAAATTCCCTAAGTGTTTTTTGCCCTGTCTCTCTCTCTTGATTAGATTGTAAGCTCTACTGAAATGGGATACATCACCTAATCAACCAGCATGTGAACCATGGAAATAACTAGAAATGGGAGCAATGTTACTGGTCAAGACACCAAACTCTTCCTGCCCTGCTATTTATTTGATTGATTGATTGTATTTTGATCGTCTCCTAATTTGAAAAAAAATCTCAAAGTGATGTGCAATCAGACATTGAAATGTCTGTCTATATGTTAGGATTTAGCACTACTGCTACTATTTATGATGTTTTAAAGCACTACTAGGTATACACAGCACTGATAGACACACACAGGAGATGGTCCCTGCTCCAGGGAGCTTACAGTCTAATCAAGGCAAACATGCACAACAAACAGGAATATTGAAGAAGCGTCTTAGAAAGAAGTTAGTATTTAAAAGCAGCATCAAGAAGGCAAGTTTTTAAACTGGATTTGAAGATGGACAGAGAGGGAGCAAGACACATGGACTCTGGAAGTCTCTTCCAGGCATTTGGCAAAGCAAGGTGGAAAGCACAGAACTGAAAAGTGGCGGTGGTGGAGAAAGACACAGATAAGGGCATCTTGCCTGATGAATGGTGTTGACGAGGAAGGAAAAGAAAAGAAAGAAAATGAGGAGCTGCAGAGTGAATGCATTTGTAGGGGAGGGAGAGAAGCTTGAACTGTAGGTGGAAGAGGACAGAGAGCCAATGTAGCGACCTGAGAAGAGGGGTTACATGATCATAGCGAGGTTAAAGACAGAGAAGTCCTGCAGCTGAATGTTGAAGAGATTGCAGGGGAGAAAAACGATTCAGCGGGAGGTCAGCAGAGAGCAAGTTACAGAAGTCTAAGCAGGAGGAGATAAGAGAGGAGAGGAGGGTTTTGGCTCAGAGAGGAAGGGCTGGATTTTAGCAGTGTTATAGAGGAGGAAGTGACTCACTTTAGCAAAGTTTTGGATGTGCAGGAGGGGAGGCATCAAAGATGACCCAAGGTTAGGGGCTGAGGAAACCAGGAGGCTGAGAGCACAGTGAGCCCTCCTGATGTGACAGAATCAGATGTTCCTGATGTTCTGGATAATGCTCTGTTAGATCTTGGGTTTTATTATTTAGATTTATCCAGGCAGAGACGATTGATATTCTCTGTCTCTGGGATTAGACTTGTAAACTCTGAGGCCCAGAAAGGAAACTGAGTCCAGGGGAACAAGTCTGGCAGTTCCTGGGGATGAGGGGTCCTGGTGTTCCCTCTTCCATGATAAAATGTTATGGGATTAAAGCCAGCTGAGCCCCTCCACGTGTCCCTGAGTGTTTCTGGTTTGTGTTTCAGGTGCCGGTGACGTTTGAGGACATCGCTGTCTCTTTCTCCCAGGACGAGTGGGGGTATTTAGATGAAGAGCAGAAGGAGCTTTACAGGGAGGTGATGAAGGAGAATTATGAGACCCTGAGCTCTCTAGGGTTAGGTAAGGTTTGCATTATCTGCATTTCTAGTATACACGGAGGATATTTTATTAAACATCATTGGGTCAGCGCCTCACAGTAAATGTGCACACAGCCCTGGATTTCCCCCTCTCTTGTGTAGGGAACAGGAAGGGCGTGATTGAGGCAGACAGAGCTGGGGTGAACCCCCTGATAAGAAATTGGCAGCTTATCACTGATGCTGTAAGAATGAAGCAGCCTGGTGTATCCCCAGAGCCCTCTGTCTCCTGCGGCATGGAGTATCTCCTTCTCTTTTCTGGGCCACTCTCCCACTCCCCACTACAGCAATAGCAATTTGGATCTCCCTCCCTGGATCTCAGATTCTATCTGCAGGTAATGGAACCTCTTCTTCTCTCCTTCCTACCTTTCCCCTGCTCCCCAATCCCAGATCCTCGTCTCTGAAATCCCTCTTACTCCATCCTCCTCTCTTCTCCTTCCTCCTCTTCCCCCATCCTAGATTTCAAAACCTCCCCCTCAGATGGGCCTGAGCTCCCCGGTTTTTCACAGTTGGAGGCAACAGGGAGTATTTATTTATTTATTTATTTAAAACTTTTCTATACCGTTGTATAGTAGAGCACCATCACAACGGTTTACAGTTAGGCACTATCAGTCATCTGTGGAGGGAGGGGGATCTGATCCCAACACAGGACTTCATGAACAGATTTAAAGGGGGTATGGGGGACTTTTTGGGAGTAGCTCAGATCCGACATTTCTTACAAAAGGTACGGGACATGCATTTAGTGCGCCCCACTAAATCATTATTTGAGACCTACTGTGAACACGCCGATAAACTTCGAGGAGTAATCTCCAAATTGTATACTCTACTAAATGCGCAGTCCCCCTACGCTTTTGCCCATCTTAAAGCCTGGGAGAATGAGTTGGGTGTTGTAGTCACGGAAGAAGAATCGGATGTTGTATTTCAGAACACTGCCAAAAGCTCTATTTCTGCTGCAATTCAGGAGCATTGTTATAAATTATTATATAGATGGCACTTGACTCCAGTTCGATTACATGCTATGTTTCCTGACCGTACTGCTCAGTGCTGCAGACATTGTGGACAGGTGGGCTCCTACCTTCATATCTGGTGGTCATGCCCAGTTGTGACTATCTTTTGGGATAAAGTGCGTGGCTGGCTTCGGGATGTGCTTGACATGGACATTTCCTTGGAGCCTCTCCAGGTTTTGCTGAATCTGCCTTGTGCAGCCGTGGATACATTTTTGCAAGTTTTCATAACACAGGTGCTCATAGCAGCACACTGTGAAATTGCTAAGGCGTGGAAATTGCCTGATCTGCCGCCTCTTCCAGCGGTGATCCATAGACTACATCTGTGTCATCGCATGGCGCACCTAACTGCACTTCGTCAGGACAAAGTCTCCAATTTTCATCGATCCTGGGAACCCTTTCTCAAGTGGCTACAGGGACAATCTTTACAAGGAGGAGTATAGCTCGGCGTATAGGATGCTCTCTGGACATGGACCCGGTAAAATAACCACCGGGAGACATGAATGGGATCTGACCAATTATATTCTATTGTCAGGCTTGAATGCATGTTACATGGGTGTGTGCCTCACATATCTCACCAATTGGTCTTTGTACTCATGACTGCCCTATCCAATGTTGTTCTATCATATTGCTACTGATCTGGCTAGTTTATTTAGGACTTGAGACAGGGAAGAGACGGGGAGAGAGGGGTCAAGGGGGAATTCTTATTTGAAACTTGTATTGGTCCCACTTTGATATTTTTGCCTGTTACTTGTTTCCTTAGACCAATAAAATTTTATATTAAAAAAAAAAACCCTCCCCCTCTTTTTCAAACTTTCTAATCTCCTGTCGTTAATCCTCTCTCCTTATTCTCACCTCATCCCTGGTCTTCTCATACTCTTCTTCTCATCCGGGGTTTCCCTGATCCCCACTGAATAATCTATAATCACTGCTGAAGAGCCCTGCCTACCAGTGCACCCATTGCTCTTTCATTTTTCCCTAATAGTGAGGAATTCCTAATTCTGGAATTCCTCAAGAGGGAAATGTAGAGACAAGACCTGACCCTTGTACCAGTTTTGCAACAACCTGTGACCTTTTGAGGCCTAAGGGCTGTAAAACTGTGGAAACTTGTACTGTTCTTGTTCCTTTGCAGCAACACAGGGAAGCTTGGGATCTGGTAGAAGACGTATGCATGTGCCTGTGAATCACCGTGAACCCAAAGTTTTGTTTTATCGGTGGGAACTGTGCATGAGAGCACCAAAGGGGAAACAGATGGGAGAAGTTAAGCTATTTATTGAATGAAGGAAAATGTGTGTCCTGGCGGTCATGTAACCGTCTCTTTTTAGTCAGTAAGGAGGTCCAGACAACTGATCCGTAAAGATAGACTTTTATTGCCAGCAAGATGCAGCTAAGACAAAGGCTTAGTACAACTGCATGCCCCTCCCATTCAGGAGCAGACTCTTATGCACTTTACAGTTCTTATCTTTTACACATGCGTTCTAAGCATTGCTGAGCAAGCATATTCCGGCTGAAGGGGCTACTGACCCCCTCCCTAGACACCCTGGAACTTTCGTGAAACTTCTCCCATGTTCTGCAGGAGAGGCTGCTGGGACTTGCAGTTCTGGAAAGGAATTCGCGAGTCTGCAGTAATACAGCCCTTCACATAATACATCCATTGTTCTATTCTAGGTTACAGCAGTGAAAGCTTATCAGAGAATAAGAACAGCGAAGCCAAAAAAATGAAAATGTGCAATGTGCTGACAGAGAGTTTCTCAATGTCCTAATTACAGCTGTATTGCAGACTGTAAGTAAACCCGTCATGAAGCAGGGAATTCTGGTACATGAAGTCCTTTGTCAGGTTGAAGCGTTCAGACCCCTTCATTCCCCCCTTTGATACTTATCATTCTTTATGAAAAGTATCACACCATCACAACGCAACTGTGGAGCTGAAAGAAACAGAAACAAGAAAAATTAGCAATTTGAGTTCTCAGGGGGCCCTAATTTCCCAAACAGTCCGATGGTTTCTTCACGGGTTTGAGACGGATGGGCCCTATTGGCTCCACCCCCCTTTGTAGCCCGAACTTGTCATGTATGGGAAGATGGCCCAGGATAAAACATGAGGATGGTTAAACAGGTTCTATAGGCTCAGAGGAATACATGTACAGTGACAGAAGCTGCGTGGCTGTTTTGCGTTCAGCAATGTCCTTCATCACCCGACGAAGGCGGTTTGAGCAAGAAAGGAATAATTCAGGGTCCTAAAAGACAAAACAGAATTAAACTGGCTGGGATAACAAACAAGCTCTTAAATCCACCGATCATGGAAAACCAACCACGGAATCCATTGGTCCAGTCCCAAGCACTATTCCATTGCTGGACAGGGACGTGTGCCATCTTGACCATGCGATCAGTGATGTCTTGGATAACCTTGTTTTGGTCATCTACCTGTAAACAACAATTGGAGAGGTTAAATGTTCCACAAACCCTCCTTCCTGGGCCAGAGGATAATCTAAAACCAATCTATTCTGGTACACTGCAGTCATAATTTTGGTATTTTGTTTTGCCCAGAGTTTAAGAGCGAAAGCAGTCGTTGGTGATGAGCTCCAGGACTGCCTGAAGCCTGATGATTCGATGCAATTAATACTGCTTGGAAGGGTTCCCGAGTTGCCCCTTTTTGCTGCTTCATCTGCTCTCTGATTTCCTTGACAATAGGGTTTGATTTCCTGGTGTGTGCTTTGCAATGCATTACAGCCACCTTGCGAGGTAGCCAAACTGCGTCTAGTAATTCACGTACTTCTGATGCATTGTTCAATTTTTTTCCCTCTATAATGCTCCATGCACTTGAATTGTAAGGAAGGCATATTTAGAGTCTGTATAGATATTTACAGTTTGTCCTTCTGCCAACTGCAGAGCTCGAGTAAGGGCAATTAGTTCAGCTTTTTGAGCAGATGTTCCTGGGGGAAGAGGTTGAGCCTCAACGATTTCATCTTCGGATACAACAGGATATCCAGCAGAACATATCTCATGAATGATTTGGCTGCTCCCATCAGTGAATAAAGTCCAAGCTCCCTGCCAGGGTTGATCCCTCAGGTCTGGTCTACTGGAATGTATTGTAGTCATGACTTCTTCACAGTCATGGGCAACTGGTTCAGGTGCCGGCATAAGAGTGGCCGGGTTCAAGTTTTTGCTGTCCTGTATTTGAATTTCAGGTGTTTCACACAGTAAGGCTTAATACTTGACGAGACGTGAATTAGTCATTCATTTTGGTCCATGGGTCTCTAGCAGTCCTTGAATGGTGTGGGGAGTTGTTACGTTCAGAGTTTGACCAAAAGTTAATTTGACTGCTTCTGGAATTAGTAAGCATGCAGCCGCAATGCTTCGGAGGCATCCCGACCATCCTTTTGACACATTGTCCATTCCTTTTGACAGATATGCAACAGGTCGTTCCCATGAGCCTAAGGTTTGAGTCAATACCCCTATGGCCATGCCTTTTTTCTCGTCGACGAATAGATGGAATGGTTTCATCACATCTGGCAATCCTAAGGCAGGTGGTTCAATTAAGGCTTCTTTTAGTTGACGTAAGCTTGCCAGCTCGTTTCCTTCCCACTGGAAGGGTTGAGATTCTGCCTCTTTACCCCGCAGTTTGTCGTACAGGGGTTGGGCAATAACTGCATAGTTAGCAATCCACAGCCTACAGTATCCTGCAGCTCCAAGGAACGCCCGGAGCTCTTTCTTGCAAGTGGGTACAGGTTGATCTCTTATAGAACTGGTGCGAGAAATCCCCAGACATCGGGTTCCTCCACGTATTTGGAAGCCTAAATACTGTACTTCCAATTCACAGATTTGCGCTTTCTTTTTACTTGCACGATACCCTTTTGAGTACAACGTCTTTAGCAGCTGAAGAGTGGATACCGCACATTCGAGGTACGTCTCTCGAAACAACAGAAGGTCATCCACGTATTGTATGACTGGCCCATACTTTACTTGATACATCTTTAAGTCTTTTGCCAGTTGCTCACCGAACAGCGTAGGTGAGTGCCTAAACCCTTTAGGCAACCGAGTCCATGTGTACTGCTGCTTTACTCCAGTATCTGCATCTTCCCATGTGAAAGCAAAAATCTTTTGACATTCCTCCGCCACCGGGACGGAGAAGAAGGCATCTTTGAGATCAATGACACTGTACCACTTTGATGCAGGAGAGACTTGAGCCAAGATTGAATATGAATTTGGCACGAGGGCTACTAGATCTTCTACTTGACTATTCACTTTTCTTAAGTCTTGTACTGGTCGATAGTCATTAGATCCAGGCTTCTTTACGGGCAACAAAGGGGTGTTCCAAGCAGATTGGATTCGCCGAAGAATGCCCAAATCATACAGTCTTTGCAGGTGTATCTGGATTCCTTGTCTGGCCATATATGGAATGGGGTATTGAGGTTGATTAATCACCTGTGCATTCTGTTTCATCTCTATCCATATGGGGGTACCGTCGATAGCTATTCCACCCGGGTTCTGTTCGGACCATACTTTAGGCACGCTATCCATCAGTTGTCTTCGTTTTTCGTTGAGGGGGGTGTTGTTTTCATATCGATGTTCGATGGTTCGTTCGACTATCTCCATTCTTCTTGGAGGGGACAGATGAGTATCAATGGATGGTCCCCGAAGGAGGCTTTAACTTCTCCTGTTGGTTGAAATCTCAATGTGGTCTGAGGCTTACACAGCAGGTTCCATCAGATAAGGGATACCATGGTCCCGCCTACTTGTATACTTCATTCTTTCTGCAGAGGGGCAGTGAGTACCTGACCTGAGGCACCCACTATAGAAACAGTCTCTTTCGTCGGGGGGGCCGATTGGTGCAGTCATGACAGATCGTTGGCCTCTGAGTCCAACAGGCCCCTGATTTTTGTTGTGTTACCTCGTGGATCTCCACCAGAGGGTCAGTGGGGATTCTTCCCTCCCGGTCTCTTCAGGCTGTATGCTCCTTGTCGCCTCCCCCGCCATCTGCCAGTGGGGGTTGTCCGATCTCCTTCCTCCTCGGCCCCTTTGTGTCGGTGCAGGTCCATTTTTGTCGTTAGTATTCACTGCAGGGCTCCCGTATTTCTTTTGCCATTCTTCACAGTCTCTCTTCCAATGGCCTTCATTTTTGCAGTACGCACACTGATTCTTTCCCAAAGGGGGGGGGTCTTGTTCCCCCTCCTCTTCGCGGTCTGCCATTGTCTTGGCTCCTTCCCGTCCGCGTGTCCTCGAGAGCGGCGGCTAACAGTCACTTTCTCCTTCATGTCTCTACTTGCTTCTCTCTTTTCTCTTCCACATACTTGGTCTGCTATAGCTTTTAACTGGCTGAGGCTCATGCCCTCAAAGCCTTCGGCCTTCTGCAGGTTCTTTCGGATGTCAGGTCTATTATTAAGTTCCTGGTTGCAGGGACGGGCCCTTTTCTTCTCTTCCTGATCCCTGTTCCCATACATCTCAAAATACGATGAGTCATTAGTGAGAAGTTCCAACACTGCTTGTAGTCGGATAATACGATTTAACATATAGATTGGAGTTCTATATCCATAAGAACCATCTTCAGCCCAAGTGGCAGGGCCAGAAGCTGCAAAACATTGCTTCCTTCATACTTGTAAGTTTGGCATTGGGTTAATTCAATAAAGTCAACCTGGATCTGCAGGCAAGGATCCAGGGGGGGGCGCTTTAGGTGTGCAGGAGTGATGATCAAACCCTTGGAAGCCTTGTATCAATTACATTGCAAACACTAAGAACATATGGTAATAGCCAGAGCCCAGCCCCCACCAGTGGTCAAAGAACATAATTGCAATATATATATATATATATATATATGTGTGTGTGTGTGTGTGGGCCACTACTTTATCATTTGGGCCGACTCATATTTGCTCTTGTTCCTAATCTTGCATAGTGGCCCCTTCTCTTGCCCACAACTTCCAATAATCCTTATCTTGCGCCTGCCACTGAATCAAAATTTTTAATATTAAGTCTTTGTTTTCTCCGGGTTTTTGTTTTTTTTTTTTTTTTTTACAAACGGCATCCTGTAATTCCCACAGTCAGCGCTGCACATGCTTGGCTGTCTTATCTTGCCAGTTCCTTAAAACAGGGAGTAGCTCTGCATATTTAACTACTGCTAGCCAAAGAAGCAACAAGAAAAACTTTAACAAAGAACCCATTCTTAATCATTTCTCTAAATTTCCCAGAGACAGCTTCAAAATAAACTGCGTCAACAAAAGAGAGTTCATACTTTATCATGCGTTCCAATGTAACTTTTAAATAACAGATAATATATAGGAGACAAGTAAGAACAATAATTAACATGGTATTAGAGAATAATTGACTAACCTGTGGATGTATCGAGTGAAGGCGCAATGAATTTGCTGCTATAAAATGTCTGAAAAATAGCCCGCATCATAAGGCACTAAATGATTTGTAAGGGACCCTTGGTTCTGGTATTTCTTTGCAAGTAGCAATCCTTTGTCAGATTACAGACAGTTTTAGCAAGGACCTTGGAGAATAAATTTAATCAGCAGAAACTCGGAGCTACAATTTCTTTTAATTAACATACCACAATTCTATCTTTATTCACATACGCACACCATGAACTAACTTTCAATAATGTTCTGTTAAAACAAACGAAACAATTTTCATTCACCCAGGCTAGCCCAATGTCCCTTTTTTTTTTTTTTTTTTTCTTCTCTCTCTGGCTCGATCCCCTCCTCTCTCCTGTAATTATCTCTGCCGTTAACCCTTAACTGCCATCAAGTTCTAAACTTCAACACCAGTAAATGCATTCTTCAGCAATCAAATCAGTATTTTAACTTAACACTGTAAATTAATTTGTTGTATAGTAGTCTTGTGCAGCATCTGTAACCCAAAACTCTCTTCTTATTAGGGTTTAAAACAATTAAAAATCCCTGGTACATGTGCTTGCAATTCACAGATAGCAGTTACATACATTACAATCCTTAATTAATAATTTGAAAATCCAAACGTACCAGAGAAATGTTATAGGGGTTAAACTGTCCCGCTGAGAAGCAGTCTCTGCCCAGCCAAATTAATTAACTCTCAAGCTCCCAGCAGCAGCTAACTGCCGCTGTTCAGCACACATATACAGATAAATAATTCACAATCACTTTTAATAAGTTTTCCTTAAGTAAAAATAGTCTGCATCACCAGAGTAGATCAAAATAAATAATGCATTTGATCACAAAAAGAAATTTGTCTAACCGATCTACCACAGTAGAATTTTTTTTTTTTTTTTTACAGGTACCTTACAGACAGACAGACACTGGGGACTTCCGGTTCCCCATTTTGCGTACTTGAGTTACCATTACGAGGGCGGCTCCCTCTACTAGCTTCTTTGCCCACGACGGAGGATTTTCAATAACTGCAATCCAAGCGGTTATGTACGGTATATCCTCAGGGCAACCCGGATTCCCTTCTTGTATAACTATATTCTGGACCCTTGTGGCCGTTTGGAAATTGAAAGTTCCTGCCGGAGGCCAATTTACACACAAACTGGGCCACCTATGGGTACATTGTTGAATCATTCCGGGTTTAGTACATTTATGTCTATCGAACACTTCCCTATAGTGTTCCGTCATGACTTTTAATGGAGTAGAACCGCCCCCTCCCATTAGGATAGAATCACAGACAAAGGAGGGAAGGGAAGACGGATAGGTAAGGGGTCCGTATCCGTCAGACACAAAAGGGTCACTTTCACACAACAAGAAACCTATTCCCACTATCGTATGCGTTACTTCTTTTTCCTCTTTTTATGCGCGTGGCTTTCGGAATGCAATTCCTACCAAACCACCGCTTGGGGTGTGATCAAAGCCCCCTCGGTCCCCTCACGGATGGACCGGTTATTTGCTACTCTTTTAGCTATTCTTCACTTTTCCCATCATTCCCATAATACTCGCCTGCAGGGTTCTTCCGAACGTCATGAAAGCCTTCTTCCCGGATCACCAGCCCAAAGGTCTCAGAGGATCTCCGTGGAATGACCCCCTCAGATACCTGATCACTGAACTCAGCGGTGGCCACTCACCAGGCAAGTCTGGGGGATCACTCCGCCACAAAATCCCCTGGACCAACTGGGGGGCTAAAATAGCATCCCCGGTACCTCCTGGCTGAGGCTCGCCAAATGTAACCGTCTCTTTTTAGTCAGTAAGGAGGTCCAGACAACTGATCCGTAAAGATAGACTTTTATTGCCAGCAAGATGCAGCTAAGACAAAGGCTTAGTACAACTGCATGCCCCTCCCATTCAGGAGCAGACTCTTATGCACTTTACAGTTCTTATCTTTTACACATGCGTTCTAAGCATTGCTGAGCAAGCATATTCCGGCTGAAGGGGCTACTGACCCCCTCCCTAGACACCCTGGAACTTTCGTGAAACTTCTCCCATGTTCTGCAGGAGAGGCTGCTGGGACTTGCAGTTCTGGAAAGGAATTCGCGAGTCTGCAGTAATACAGCCCTTCACATAATACATCCATTGTTCTATTCTAGGTTACAGCAGTGAAAGCTTATCAGAGAATAAGAACAGCGAAGCCAAAAAAAATGAAAATGTGCAATGTGCTGACAGAGAGTTTCTCAATGTCCTAATTACAGCTGTATTGCAGACTGTAAGTAAACCCGTCATGAAGCAGGGAATTCTGGTACATGAAGTCCTTTGTCAGGTTGAAGCGTTCAGACCCCTTCAGTCAGAAGGATGACTGCTGACTGCATGCAGAGGGCTTGAGGTCAGACAGAGAGAAAAACCTGTATATAAGGGGTGGTTGGAGCACTGGATATTTGGAGAAGGCCTGCACTCTCTCAGCATGTACATTGCATTGTACCCTTCTCCCCAGGAAGACGACCATTCTTACAGTTATACTGGAACATTTTATAAAATACTTATAACCTATTTACATATAATGAAATGTATGCTTGCTGTTAGGATTCAATACTAACAAAAGAAGAATTATCTGTACAATTAAAAAAAGAAAAAGTCTTCCTGTGTGATTCCTGAGACATATATTACAGAAAAGGGATCCAGGAGAGAAGCCTCCCCCTGAAGGTTTAGCCACAGCAAGCAGTCTAATCTAAAAATAAAGATAATTAGGGAACTGAAAGCCTTTGGAATAAGGAACAGTATGGCTGAGGCTAAACAATTGTACAGCTTAAAGTCAGTGGGTGCAGGAGGCCGAAAGCGGTGGTGCTCTGTCCTCAGCCGGTGAGGACTGAGCTCAGGTAAGTTTAAAAAAAATAAAAAGAATAAAGAATTTAGTGAAGACAGAGACATTACAGAGGGGTCTGCAGGACTTCCTCAGGTCTCCGTGCTTGGTGCACCATTCTGGCGTTTGTTCCTGCTCCCGTTGGTGTTAGGGGAACTTGGCAGGTTGAGCGACACCGGTGGGCTAGGCCCCACAGCAAGGCTTGTTTCTTGCGCTCCGCATGGAAGGCCACGGCTACATATTTGCCGCTTTTGTGCTGCTTTACTGCCCTCTAGTGGAACGTTGGTGCTTCTAGTGCGTCTGGCTCTGCACACGTGCTGTGCGCCCAGTTCTGGAAGCGACTTTTGTACGCACAAATTTTGTTTTGGCGCACAGTTTGTGTGTGTGTTTGCAGCACGTACTATTGGTGCACATCAATTTTTGGCGCTTGCAGTTTGTCAGTACAAGCTGGCTGGATGTACACTGATGGCGCTGGTCAGTAAGAAACCTAAGTGCCTTTCTCTCTGTGTATCTCAGCCTGCTGTGTCCTCTAAGCTGTGTCAGTGCTGTTTAGAGGCTCAGGGAGAGATTTCGCTAAGCCTGGATCCTCCCAGCCTGAAGATGGTCTGGTTAAGGATCTGTCTGGAGGATCGCCGGATCTTGGAACTCCCTTGACTGATTCCTGCACAGGGGATGGGGGTTCTGTGGGCCCTGCTCCAGTTCCTTCCGGGTTTGGCCTGAATCCGGCTGCTTTTTCTTGGGTGGACTTTATTCAGGGTTTGCAATTCTTTCTTCGCCCAATCCTGTCAGGTCGGGCCCTCACCCTCCCTCTTGCAGTTCTATGTTTAAGTGCCGGAGCACGCCTCAGTTTGCTGCGGGTATTCCCGACAGGAACCTGGATGGCATTAATGAGGCAGACCCTGATTCCCTGGAAGATGGGGAAATTCCTCCAGGACTGGAACCGTATCGAACCAGGTTGTGTTTTTTTTCAGAGATGAACTGCCGGCCCTGATTTCCCAGACATTAAAGATGCCGAGTGTTCTTGGTGCAGATTCCATGTCTGAGCCGAAGAAGAATCCTATTTTGTCTTCCTTGCGTAAAGCCTCTTGTTTTTCCCCTTTTATGGACGCCATTCAGGGGTAACTTGCTGGTGTGGTCATTACTACCCTTAACCAACAAGCCTTCATACTGTTGATGCAACTCATTATTGCTCTCTGCATTAACAGCAAGAGGAAAAGGGGACAGCAACCAACAAGGACATGAGTTTTACGGTCTGGGAAAACAAGCATGGGGGTAACTTGCTGATGTGGCTGTTACTACCCTTAACTGATAAGCCTTATTCTTGTGATGTAACTCCAACATTGCTCTCTGCTTCAACGGCAAGAGGTAACAGGGAATTGAACTCAGACAGCAACTAAAGAGGGCCCTGAGTTTAGCAGTTTGGGAAACTAAGTATGGGGGTAACTTGTATGCCATGGCAGTTGCCTCCCCCTGATGATACTTTTATGGGGGAAACCTGTATGGCGCGGCTGGTGCTACCATAAGCTTGCTGGGCTGTCTGAATGGACCATTTGGTCCTTTTCTGCCGTTATTTCTATGTTTCTGTGATTGATCTTGAATGGGGCGCCCCAGAGGCAAATTTTAAAGGGTGTCGTACATTGGAACGCCTGTATCTCCTGGATCCAGCGGTGAGAGAGCATTTATTTTCCCAAAGTGGATGCACTTGTCTGTGCCATCTCTAATCAGACGATTATCTGTGTGGAGTGAGGAGTGGCCTTGAGGGTTGAGCATGATAGGGGGATTGAGGCTATCCTTAAGCAAGCCTTTGAAGCAGTGGTGATGACTTTACAGATTGCTTCGTGTTGCGCCCTAGTTGCATGATCTTGTCTGCTCCTCTCTCAGGAAGTTGATGATTTTGGAGTGACCTCCAGAGCGTTTGTGGAAGTTGCTGCCACCTTTTTAGCAGATGCGGGCTGTGAATTGGTCTGTTCCTCGGCCAGAGGAGTGGGTTTGGTGGTGGTGGCCAGGTGTCAAGTATTTTTGCGAAATTGGTCAGCAAATGCAGCCCCCAAAGCTAACCTTACGAAAATGCCTTTTAGAGGCTCGCTCTTATTTGGGAGGGAGTTGGAGAAATTGGCCAGTAAGTGGGGCGAATCTCCAGGCCCTCGGTTGCTGGAGGGTAAGAAGCAGTTGCAATGCCTCTGGTATGAGGGGCGTCTCCAAGCATTTTCAGAGGACTCAGCTTTTCGGTAGATCTCAGTCCTTTCATCCTAGACAGCCCAAGAGAGGAGTGGGCTTGGGTGACGCATCCTCCAGAGCTTCCCAATGATGGTTTGCTAACTTACCTTCAGGAATAAAGATAGAGGGATGCCTCTCTCTCTTTTATCAGAGGTGGGTCGAGATCAGATCGGATCAGTAGGACCTGGAGGTGAGACGAGAAAGATATACGCTGGAATTTTGCAGTATTCATCAGGATGTATTCATGGTGTCTCCCTACCACTCCCCACAGAAGAAGCAGGCAGTGGAATCTAAGCTTCTAAGGCTGCTTTGGCTGAGGGCTGTCGTTCCAGTGCCTACGTCTCAAGAAAGTATGGGGCGATATTCCATTAATTTTGTTGTGCCTAAGAAGGTGGGCTCCTTTTGTCCCACCCTGGATCTCAAAAGTATCAATCGTCATTTGAGGGTGACCCATTTTTGCATGGAAACCATAGGCTCAGTGATAATGGCTGTGCAGTCGGGGGAATTTCTGAAATCCCCGGATCTGTCCGAGGCCTACTTTCATATTCCCATCCATTTGAAGAGCACCAGCGTTTTCTGCATTTTGCAGTGTTAGGACGCTATTATCAGTTTTGGGTGCTGCCTTTTTCACTAGCCACCACCCCCTGGATGTTTTCCAAGGTTATGGTGGTAGTAGCGGCAGCGTTGAGAAGAGATGGGATATTGGTACACCTGTATTTGGATGACCAGCTGATTCGAGCCAGGTCTTTGGAAGAGAGTTTTCTCCTTGTTACAGGAGCTTGGTTGGGTGGTGAACCTGGCCAAAAGCAGTCTTCAGCCATCTCAGTCATTGGAGTATCTGGGTGTTTGGTTTGACACAGAAAGGCAAAGTTTTCCTGCCAGAAGTTTGGATTCAGAAATTGATGTCACAAGTGCATCACTGGGTGAGCACTATATGCCCGACAGTGTGGTCCTATCTACAGGTGCTCAGTTTGATGGCAGCAACCCTGGAAGGGGGTGAATAAACTTGTGGACAAAGGTGAACCGGTCGATGTGGTGTATTTGGATTTCCAGAAAGCGTTCCACAATGTCCTGCATGAGAAGCTTCTAAGAAAACTAAAAAGTCATGGGATAGGAGGCAATGTCCTTTTGTGGATTGCAAGTTGGTTAAAAGACAGGAAGAGAGTAGGATTAAATGGTCAGTTTTCACAGTGGAAAAAGGTAAACAGTGGAGTGTCTCAGGGATCTGTACTTGGACCTGTGCTTTTTAACATATTTATAAATGATCCGGAAAGGGGTACGACGGGTGAGGTGATCAAATTTGTGGATGACACAAAATTATGCAGAGTAGTTAAATCTCAAGTGGATTGTGATGAATTGCAGGAGAACCTTGCGAGACTGGAAGATTGGGCTTCCAAATGGCAGATGAAATTTAACATGGACAAGAGCAAAGTGATGCATATAGGGAAAAATAAACCTTCCTGTAATTACACAATGTTAGGTTTTACCTTAGGAGTTACCACCCAGGAAAGAGATCTAGGTGTCAGAGTGGATAATACATTGAAACTGACGGCCCAATGTGCTGTGACGATCAAAAAAGCAAGCAGTGTTAGGAATTATTAGGAAGGGAATGGAAAATAAAATGAAGGATATCATAATCCCTCTGTATCACACCGTGGTGAGACTGCCCCTTGAATACTGTGTGCAGTTCTGGTCACCGCATCTCAAAAAGGACATACTGCACTGTAGAATGTGCAGAGAAGGGCGACCAAAATGATATGGGGCAAGGAATGGCTACCTTTCACGGCCAGTTGGGCCTTCCCACGCAGTTGGGACTGCCGCTACCGCTTCTGTTCTCTCCCTCACGACTTGGATCGCTGCTACCGCTCCTGGGGTCCTCGGACGGTAGGAAGCCATCTTGCTGCTGCCCGGGGTCCTTACCAGGCAGGGAAGCCGTCCCTGCCTGTGCCTGCAGCCTTCCTGCTTTTCCAGCTTCCTCTTTGCAGCATGGAGCTGCTCCTGCAGCCTGCCTTTCCTCCAGCTTCACGGCAGGGCTGCTCCCACTGCCTGCCTTGCTCGCTGGGCCTTTCACAGGGCTGGGGATGCCACCACCGACGGTCCTGCTCTTCTCCAGCTTCTTCCTAGATGCGGGCGCGCACCTCTCCTCCGTTCTTATGGGGCCAGCCAGGTGTGGCCCCCTGCAAGCTCCTCCCCGGGTGTAGTCCTCTTCAGCCCTATAAAAGGGGCCCTTTGACAGTCCAGCTTTGCCTTCGCAAGGAGTCAGACGCTCCTGGGATCTTCCAGTCCTTCGCTCCAGGAGTCTTCGCTGTTCTGTCGCTTCTTCAAGGTCCTGTGTTCCTTGTTCTTCGTGGGAGCTCCTTGTCTTGTCCTGATGTCCTTGTCCCAGTCTCGATGTCCATCTTCCGCTCCTAAAGTCCACGGTTAGTCTTGATGTCCGTCTTCCAGTTCCTGAAATCCGTGTTCCAGTCCAGATGTCTGTCCTCCGTTCCTGATGTCCGTGATCCAGTCCAGATGTCCTGAACCCCCTGGTTCCTCGTCACGGACCACAACATGGCATGCCATGTTGTGGTCCGCCGCCAGCCCCACGGGCGGGCTGAGTAGGGCGCCTCGTGGCACATTGCCTTCCTCACTACCGCAGCACAAGCCTCCGGGAGACTTCTGCTTGAATCCTTGTGCCTGCTCCGTCCATGCTAAAGATTCTGCCAGAACCTGTACCGTACCAGCGTGGTCTGCGACCAGCCACTGACGGCTGTGTAGGGCGCGCCCCGGTGCAGGCCTGTACAGTTTCTGCAACATGCTCTTCTCAGGTATTCCACTATCTCGTCTAGTGTCTACGTCAGTTCCAGCGTCGTCCGCGACCAGCCCCACGGGTGGGCTGTGTAGGGCGCACTGCGTCGCAGTCTGAACCCAGCTCTTGATCCTGACTCCTTGTCTTCAGAACCTCGCTCCTGACTCCGTGTCTTCAGAGCCTTGTTCCTTGTCTTCGTCCAAATGTCCTCGCTCCTGAGTCTTCGTCCAAGTACCCACGTCTTCACCTCAGTCTTCTACTGAATCTCTATGTTCCGGTCTTCGTTTATCGCTGGCCTCCATCCGGCCTGCCACTTCTTGCCGTTACCCAGCGGCAGGTCCAAAAGGGCTTGGAACCGGCGGAGGACTATTCAAAAGACCACCATTGCATTGTGGGTCTTCCTGAAGCGGGCAGGTCTGGTGGAGGGTCAGTACCTTTAGTCATCCTTATCTTCGCTCTAGCCTCGTCCCTGCTCCGGATTCCATCGTCTGTCTTCACTCCAGCCTCGCTCCTGTCCAGCCCATGCTTGGGCATACCTCGCCTGCCTCTGCACCTCTTCAGAGTTCCTCTGGGGTTGAGCCATGGTCCAAGAACACACAATCCCCTGGAAAGTGGAACCACTCTCCTAGCACTTCCTAACATAAAGAAGTTAGGGTTGTTCAGTTTGGAGAAGAGACGACTCAGGGGGTATATGATAGGTCTACAAAATCATGAAAGGACTTGATCAAGTTGATGTAAATCGGTTATTTACTCACTGACAATAGAAGGACCAGGGGACACTCCATGAAGTTAGCAAGTAGCTCATTTAAAACAAATCAAAGAAAATTCTTTTTCACTCAGCGCATAGTTAAGCTCTGGAAGTCATTGCCAGGGGATGTGGTTTCAGCAGTTAGTGTTACTGAGTTTAAAAAAGGTGTGGATAAGTTCTTAGACGTTAAATTCATAAACTGCTATTACGGTAATTAATAAGCAATCTGTCTAATGTTTGGGAACTTGCCAGTACATGTGACTTGGATTGGCCACTGTTGGAAACAGGATACTAGGCTTGATGGACCTTTGGTCTGACCCAGTATGGCATTTCTTATGTTCTTATGAGTATAGCCTCCTACGTCCCTTGCAGGCTACTATAGCTCGCTGGATTAAAGACACAGTCACAGCCGCATATGTAGATGCTGGAAAGCCGTTGTCTACTCAGATTAAGGCTCATTCCACTAGGACTCAGGGAGTTTCATGGGCAGAGGTTAGATTGTTGTCTCCTGACGACATTTGCAGAGCTGCGACGTGATTCTCCTTACATACGTTTTCCATGTTTTGCTGTCTGGATGTGCCCAGGAGAATTTTATTTATTTATTTTATTTATTTATTTTAGTTTTTTCTATACCGGCATTCGTGAGAGTATCACACCATGCTGGTTTACAATAGACAGGGGAGTGATAAAAGGTATAGTGAACGAAATAAATAACAGGTGCTGAACAAAAAACAGTTACAGTTACAATAAAAGAGGGATAAGTACAACTCAGAGCAGAGAAAAAATGATAGGAAATTTAACATAATATATTAACCGAAATTTGACGAGGTACATTTACAAAGATTATGGTATTTATTAGGTCTTGCCCATTTGAATTTATTGTAGTTTTTTACGTAAGGGTAGTGATAGGAAGTAATGGTTTTCTGCGTATGGGTAGTGATTGGAAGATGGTTAGAGGTGAGTTATGATTTAATCCGAGTCTGGGAAGGCTTTTTTGAATAGCCACGTTTTGAGTCTTTTCCTGAATGTTGGGAGGCAAGGTTCCTGCCGTAGCTCCGTTGGGATGGAGTTCCAAAGAGGAGGTCCTGCTGTGGAGAAAGCCCTGTCTCTGAAGGTTATATGAAGGGAGGTTTTGGAATGAGGTACCTGAAGAGATTCCTTATAGTACTCTCTTATGGGTCTGGAGGATGTGTGTTTTTTGAAAGGGATTTGTAAGTTGAGCAGAGCGATTTGTTGGATAGCTTTGTATATTGTGGTGATGGTCTTATATAATATTCTATAATGAATCGGCAGCCAGTGTAGGTCTTTGAGGATTGGGGAGATGTGATCTCTTCTCCGTGTATTTGTCAGTATTCTGGCTGCCGTGTTTTGCACCATCTGAAGAGGTTTAGTATGCGATGATGGGAGACCTAATAATAATGAGTTGCAATAGTCTAACTTAGAGAAGATTAATGCTTATAAGATTGTCCTGTAGTCATGGTTGTGGAACAGTGGTTTTATTCTTTTTAGGACATGCAGTTTATGAAAGCAGTCCTTGGTGGTTTGGTTTGTAAAAGCTTTTAGGTTTAGCCGATTATCAATGATCGCTCCCAGATCTCTCACTTGGGCTGTTTGTAAGTTTGCTGAAAGATTTGTGGGGATGTAGCCGTTCTCCGTGGATATGAGAAGGAGTTCCGTTTTTGAGGAATTTAGGATTAAATTCAGACTGGAGAGGAGGGACTTGATTTCTCGAAGGCATGATTCCCATAGATCTAGGGTTTTTTTGATGGATTCTTTGATGGGGATCACAATCTGGACATCGTCGGCGTAAAGATAGTATTTTAGGTTCAGGTTGGTTAGTAATTGGCAGAGAGGGAGAAGGTAGATGTTAAAGAGAGTCGGTGAGAGGGATGAGCTTGCGGGACTCCTAGAGATAAAGGGTAGCGCTTAGATTCTTTGTTGTGTATTTTGACCTTGTAGCCTCTGCTTTTCAAGAATGTATTGAACCAGGCCAATGCGGTGCCTGTTATGCCGATGTTCGATAGTTGGTTAAGGAGCAATGCATGGTTGACAGTGTCAAAGGCAGCTGAGAGGTCCAAGAGGATCAATAGATGGGCCTGGCCTTTGTCAAGGCCCATGATGAGGTAATCTGTCAAGGAAATAAGAAGTGATTCGGTGCTTAATGATTTCCTGAAGCCATATTGAGAGGGGAAAAGAATTTTGTGATCCTCAAGGTAGTCTGATAATTTGGTGTTAACTAGTTTTTCCATGACCTTGGCAATGAAAGGGAGGTTGGAGATTGGGCAAAAGTTGGTGGGGTCTTCTGGATCTAGGTTTGGTTTTTTCAGGAGCGGTTTGATGGAAGCCATTTTAAGGTCATCTGGATAGATTCCTTGGGATAAGGAGCAGTTGATAATGTCTGCCAGGGCTTTGGAGATGGTGTCTGGAATAAGAAGAAGTAGTTTGGACGGGATATGGTCAAAAGGGTGAGACGAGGGTTTCATTTTTTTCAGTACTCTTAGGATCTCTGAAGTTGTGATAGGTTCGAACGAGTTGAGAGAGATGTTTTTGTTAGGGTGTAGATAGGTACTGTAAGGGGAAGAGGTATTGGGCGTCATCTTTATTAGAAGGTTAGTGATTTTGTTGCTGAAGAAGAGGGCCAGCTCCTCTGCTTTTTCTTGGGCTTTGTTAAGCGGTATGTCCGGTACTTGGATTTGAGTTGGAGACGTAGGCGAACAGGGCTTTAGCGTCAAAAATCATGTGATGGATCTTATGAGCGTAGAAGTCTCTTTTTGTTTTTAACATGGAGCTTTTGTAGCGGTGGAGGGCAAGTTTGTAGGCGGAGAGGGAGGACGCTGTAGGTGCTTTGCGCCATTTGCTTTCATTCCGTCTAAGGGAGAGTTTTAGATTTTGAAGTTCTTCATTAAACCAAGGTTATCTTTTAGGATGGTTGTGTTTGAGTTTTTTAGTTGTCAGAGGACAGAGTTTGTTTGCTGCCGCTTCTGTTATATTAAGCCATGAATGAAGGGCTGAATTCGGATTGGAAACGTCTATGAGGGGGAGTTCTAAGACTAGGTGATTGTGGAGGTCATCGGAGGCGCATGATTTCCTGTAAGTGAATTGTTGTTGATGGGCGTGAGTGCTGTTTCTTTGTGCCAGTGAGATGGTGGTCGAGATTAGGGCGTGGTCTGACCAGGGTACTGGTTCGCAGACCGGTTGTGTTGAGTTAGAGATGCCCGAGTTAATGAAGATGAGGTCTAAGGTATGACCTGCTCTATGGGTGGGTTTCTTGATAATCTGCTTGAAGCCCAAGGCTGACATGGCAGTAAGGAGTGTTTGGCCGTTGGTAGAAAGAGAGGGGTCGTCGACATGTAAGTTGAAATCTCCAAGTATTATTGCTGGGGAATCCAAATTTAGGTAAGAGGCTGTTAGTTATAGAAAGGGTGAGGCGTCCGAGTTGAGTCGAGGATGCAGCCTTTGCACCTGCAGTGTTGACTGGACCGTGGGCAGCCTACCACCCTCTTTGGGAATAGCTTTGGTACATCCCACTGGTCCTGAGTCCATCTGTCTACACGTGAGGAAAGGAGAAATTGTTTTTCTTAATGAGACAGATGGACTCAGCTTCCCACCCTTGGCTGCCGAATGATTGTGTCAATGGGCCTCCTGCGGAGCTATGTGTTCCAGGGGATTACTGGTAAGAGTTCATACAGTCCCTAGATTGGGGTACATACATTCCTTGCTTGAGTTCAGTGTTCTTGTTGCTTGAGTACAGTAATGCTGGACTGTTTTTAATCAAGTTTTTTGCTAGTCTGTCAACAGTTGCTTTTGAAGAGAATACTGGCGGGCTTATGTCACTGCAGAGGTTTATATACTGTGACATCAGCTTGCTCTGTCTCCATCTGTTGGTAGGGAAGCATAACTCACTGATCCTGAGTCCAGCTGTCTGCACTAAGGAAAACAAAATTATCAGGTAAGTAGTAATTTCTCCTACAGGCCTTACTGTTCAGCTTGGCTACATCACCCAGAACCCTTTTTTTCCCAAGGGAATGGTGATAGTGCATGTGTTTATCAAGGAGGGCATCCTAATTCATCCTTATCTGGACGGCTGATTAATTAGAGCCAAGTAAGCATTGGATAACCATGCCGGGTCTCACAGAATGGTTCAGTTGTTAAGAACTCAGATGAGTTGTCAATCTGGCCAAGAGCAGCTTAAATCTTCAGATGCTAGGCTACTTAGGTGCCGGGTTCATCACATTTCAGGGCAAGGTATTCCTTCCGGAGCAGCGTATTGAAAAGCATTGGACACGGATATGAGTTCTGTGACTGACGGATCGGTTGTCGGTGTGGGGTTACTTGCAGATGTTAGGTTCCATGCTGCTGCCTTGGAGTTAGTGACATGGGCCAGAGTTCACATGCGACCACTGATGCACCTATTAGTGGTGAAGGAGGAGTTACTCTGGTGGATACAGAGAGATCATCTCACTGTGGAAATGGATCTGGAGATTTCTGATTGAATAGTGGTCCCCCACAGATGCAAGTTTTCAAGGCTGAGGAGTTCATTGCAGGAATTGGTGGTGCAGGGGCAGTGGTCCCCAGAGGAGATGCGTTGGTCCATTAATCAATTTGAGGCTTGAGTGTTTCGGTTAGTATTGCTGACGTTTGCAATCCAGTTGAACAAGAAACCTGTGAGGTCAGGTCAGACAACGCTACTGCGGTGGTTTATATTTACCTCATAAAGGGGGGACCCTGAATCAGCACGTTCTCTGTAAGTGGATGTGTTCCTGGCGTGAGGGATACAGCATCTCTGAGCGTAGTCGACATCTCACCTAGTGGGAGTTGACAATGTTCAGGTGGATTGTCACAGTCATAATGTCATTGACCTGGGGCACATGGGACTGGCAAACTAGGCCTTTCAGCTCATTCTTTTCCAATGCGGTTGGCCCTTTTTTGGATCTGATGGCGTGCCGCGAGAAAGTGAAGATGTCTCATTTTTACAATCATAGATGGGACTCTCGGGCATTCGAGCTTGATTTCTTGGTCAAAGTGAGTCGCGGGACCAGATGCAATGTGTGTTTTCCGTGGCCCCTGATTGATAGATTGCTACAGGAGACAGGCCATCTCCCAGGCTTAGCTGTTCTGGTGGCCTCGGACTGGCCAAGGGGCCGTGATATATAGATCTTCAGTAGCTGGTCGACCACAGCCTGTTGCAACTATTGTTGCGCAGGGACTTTCTGCAACAAGGGCTGATTCTCCATGAGAATCCAGATCGATGTCGTCTTACGGGTGATCCCTGAGAGGTCTAAATGATTGAAGCGGGGTCATTCCATGTCTGTAGTGAGTGCTATGTTGCAAGATGGGGGGAAAAAAGGATTTTCTATATCCTTGGCATATGTGCGCCTCTGCAGGTTCTTTGGGAATGGTTCTCTGTTCCCACCATAGCGGTGATTTCTTTGATTTTGGTATTTCAGCAGGAAGGTTTGACTAACGGGCTGGTGCTAAGTACGCTGAAGTTAGAAGTGACAGCTTTGGCCTGGTATAGGGGTTGAGGTCATGGGAGACCTTTTTTCATCGCATCCAGAAGTGTGACATCCACTGTGGACACTTGTATGCTTTAGGACCTGACCTTGGTGTTGACCTTTTTGGCAGGCCCCACATTTCTTCCTCTTTTTGGTAGCTTCCCTTTTCTGGTGCTTACACTGGACAGAGTACAGGTTAGGACTGTACCTTCCTTCATGTCCAAGGTGGTATCTGACTTTTATTTTTCAATCTGTCCTTATTGTTGCCCTCGTTGGATGGAGCGGTGGATGTGGCATCCCTTGGATGTGCGGAGACATCTGTTGCATTAACTTAGGGTTACTGAGACCTTGCGGAGAACAGATCGTCTCTTCGTACTTCATGAGAGTGAGAATGGGAGAAACAGCTTCTCGTACCACAGTGGCAGTTTGGATTAAAGATGTGATCACAACGGCCTATGTGGATGTGGATCTGCCATTACCCAGGCTAATTAGGGCTCGTTCGATGACAGCGCAAATGGGATGTATTAAAAACATGGCTCTGTAATCAGCCTTTCAAGGAAGGCTCAGGCTAATCACAATAGACATTATAAGTCTCCTGCCCACCTAAACTATGAATCTGCAATACTCCACTCTGGTATTTTTTTTTTATTGGTTACTTTTAGATGTTTTACTTATTTTGTTCATTTTGGATGCTTTTACATATTATTTAACTTGTAATATAAATTGAATTTAGTATTATCTTGACTTGTATGAAATTTGTAATATTATTATGTTGATAAATGTACTTGTATTCCTTTCATAATTGTATTACTGTAAACCGATGTGATGGTCCCTGGTCCAAACACCGGTATAGCAAACTTTACAAATAAAATAAATAAATATTTATTTGGGGGGGGGGGGCGCTCTTCCGCCAGCAACGGTGATGGTTGCATGAACTCGTGCTCTCCCTCCCAGATCTAATTTCTGCAACTAAAATTAAGCTTGGAAACCGGCGATTAGCAGGGTAAATTGGTCATAAGCTCCTGGAACAGCAACAATGGCGGCAAAAAGAAAAACTGCAGATTTAAAGCAGTTTTCTTTTACTAAAGTACCGCCGGAGCTGACTGACGATCCTGCCGACAGGCCCGAGCAGGCCGCTGTGGATGGCACCGTGGTAATTTTGAACTCGAGCACCCCGTGCTTGTCACACAGCTGAGAGATGAGATTCGGGGGTGGTTTGTGGAGTTTCAGGCAGACCTCAAGAACCACAAAAAAGAACTATTGGCTTCTATTTCAGATTTGTGAGAGGATTTTGCAGCGCTGGGGCAGAGAGTAGATGAAGTCAATGTTAGGCCCGAGAGCCACGCAGCAGCGCTGAAACCTAAATCTGCAGCAGGGACATCTAGAAGCTGAATTCACCACACTACAGGACAAGATTGAAGATTGAGGAGAGGATACACGGGGCAGTAATTGACACCCTACTCCGAGCACGCAAGTTCTCCACTTCCCGAACATACATAAGGATTTGGAGAGTATTCGAATCCTGGTGTAAGGTCCGTCTCCAACTGCTATCAGGAGTACACTATACCCGTTGGTCCTGAGTCCATCTGCTACATGCTAGGAAAATATGTTTTTTAATGTAAATTTTTATTGACCAAAACAATCATAGTGTGACATCAACAATATTAGGTCAATACAGTTATCAATGAGAAAACCTTGTGATCCCTACCCCCTTTCCCGTCTCGTCCCTTAAATACACCACATGTTATCTATGAAGATTAACCGTTGCTACAGATATGAAAACATTGTCCAGTCCAACATCTGACTAGTGAGTACAGCCAAGTGATTCTCTTCTCTGTACATGTGATAATAAACCCAAACATGCCTTAAACATGACTCTTGGTGGTTATTTCTCTAAACCTTTAAAAAATAAAACTGAGCTCATCCAGATGAGGTTTGAGCAATTCTCCAATTAAGGAAGGGTTCCCACGATTGTTGGAATGCAGACAATTTGTCCTGTCTGATTGCGGTGAGATGTGCCATCCGATAATTCGAATGAAGTCTGTGGATTACTGCTGAAAGAGATGGAGGGTTAGGAAGTTTCCATGCTTTGGCTGCTATAAATACTTGTGAAATAAATGATTGCGTTGCTTTATCCATACCCTCGCTTGGGAGATTCAACAAAACATAAACAGGTTGCATCTGTACGTCCGCACCGGTCAATTCCCTCAGCCACCCTCTGACCTGGTCCCAGAAAGGAATCACCAAAGGGCATGTCCACCAGACGTGGATATATGAGCCCGCTTGACCGCACTGCCGCCAGCATTTATCAGATATATGAGGGTACATAGCATGTAATTTAACAGGAGTCAAATGCCACCTATACAGTAGTTTATAACAGTGATCTTGAATTGCTGCAGAGCTAGAGCTTTTGGCTGTCCTCTGAAACATAATGTCCCAATCCTCTTCACTTAACACATCGTCCAGTTCAGACTCCCATGCACGTATGTGTGTAAATGCATAAGGTGAATGTGTATTGAGAAGAGTACACAATTTGGAAATAACTCCCCTGATCTTAGCAGCATGTTCACAATACGATTCAAACAGTGATTTGGTAGGGCGAACCGCCTGAGTGGCCTGGAGCTTTTTCAGGAAGTGTCGGACCTGCGCAACACCCAAACGTCCTGCGTACCTCCCCGAAATCTTTCTTGAAAATCATTAGATGTCTTCAGGTCCCCCTCCTTCCATAAATGACCTAGGCACACAATACCCTGGCTTGCCCATTTGTGGAAAAGCTGGGAATGGAGACCCACTGGGAAACATATGTTGTGGAATAGGTGTGCTGATTGGAAATACGAAAACGAGCCCACTATTTGACCCCTCCATTGAGACCATATTGTAAGTGTAGTCTTCAATGCTGTCGGGAGGACATCTAAAGATCTCCAGGTAGTTTTAGGCTGCCAGAATAACACCTGTAGTGGCTGGGCCCCTATCATTGCTTGTTCTAAGCGAACCTACTGGAGAAATTACTTACCTGATAATTTCGTTTTCCTTAGTGTAGACAGATGCACTCAGGACTAATGGGTATAGTGTACTCCTGTTAGCAGTTGGAGACGGATCAGATTTCAATCTGACGTCAGCCCCTAGTACATATACCCCTGCAGGAAGTGCAGCTCTTCAGTATTCTCCTCAAAAAGCATTGTGGATATATGTGTGACTGACTGATTGATTGACTTAATTAACGTGATTAACTTGCATAACTTCATAACTTGGTTAAACGTTATAACTTGATTAACTTGAACTGGTTGATTAACTATAGCTGGAGACCGCCAGTGTACTGAACCGGGAAGCGTGGATGCCCTAGGTAAATGAAACGTGGCTTACCCTTGAATCATTTTGAAAGTCCATGCGTAACGGCAGCCAAAGGTGGGAGGCCGAGTCCATCTGTCTACATTAAGGAAAACGAAATTATCAGGTAATTTCTCCATTTCCTAGCGTGTAGCAGATGGACTCAGGACCAATGGGATGTATAAAAGCTACTCCCGAATCGGGTGGGAGGCTGCCCGTTACCCACTTAGTACTGCCCTTGCAAATGCCGTGTCCTCCCAAGCCTGAACATCCAGACGGTAGAATCTGGAGAAGGTATGGATGGAGGACCATGTCGCCGCCCTGCAGATCTCAGCAGGTGACATCATTTTGGTTTCTGCCCAGGAAGTTGCCTGGGCTATGGTCGAATGGGCCTTGACCTGTAGAGGTGGAGGCTTTCCTGCTTCCAC
This sequence comes from Rhinatrema bivittatum, assembly GCF_901001135.1. NCBI lineage: Eukaryota > Metazoa > Chordata > Amphibia > Gymnophiona > Rhinatrematidae > Rhinatrema > Rhinatrema bivittatum. Next base: position 21,656,838 of record NC_042616.1, read on the forward strand.
GTAGGCCACTTTGATAACTTCCTTGATCCAGCGGGCTACGTTTGCCTGCAAGCCCGCTTCCCCTTGTCTTTTCCCGCTGTGAAGGACGAAAAGGTGGTCCGTCTTTCGGACGGGTTCCGACATTTCCAGGTATCTGGATAGGAGTTTGCCGATTGTTGAGGTGGCGTAGACTACGGGCTTCTTCCGCGTTCCTCAAGTCATCCGCCGATAGTAGCGAGATGGTCTGGTTAAGATGGAAGTGTGAGACCACTTTGGGGAGGAACAAGGGAACCGTGCGTAGCTGGATGGATCCCGGGGTGAGTCTGAGAAACGGCTCACGGCAGGACAGTACTTGCAGTTCCGAGATGCGGCGGGCTGAACAAACTGCCAGCAAAAACGCAGTCTTTAAGGTTAACAGGCGGAGGGACAGGCCTCGGAGGGGTCTGAAGGCAGTTCCCACTAGGAAATCCAGAACGAGATTCCACAGAGGTACCGGCCACTTTAGTGGTGGGCGAATGTGTTTAACTCCTTTCAGGAAGCGTGACACGTCCTGGTGAGAAGCTATGCTGTCGCCCTCGCTCTTGGAGCCGTAGCATGACAATGCGGCCACCTGTACCTTGATGGAGTTGAGGGACAGTCCCTTCTGTAGTCCGTTCTGTAAGAATTCTAGGATCATGGGAACCTTAAATGGTCGTGGCTTGATGTCGTGGTCTTCGCACCAGGTTTCAAATACTCTCCAAATCCTTATGTACGTTAACGATGTGGAGAACTTGCGTGCTCAGAGGAGGGTGTCGATTAGAGCCCCCGAGTATCCACTCTTTCTCAGGCGAGCCCTCTCAATGGCCAGACCATAAGAGAGCATTGAGCTGGGTCCTCGTGGAGGATCGGACCTTGTTGTAGCAGGTCCCTGTGAGGAGGCAGAGGTAGGGGATTCTCTGCGAGCAGTCTTCTCATGTCTGCGTACCACGGTCTTCTTGGCCAATCCGGAGCCACCAGAAGAAATAGTCCCCTGTGTAGCTGTATCTTGTGAATGATTGTGCCCAATAGGGGCCATGGCGGGAAGGCATATCCAGGGTCTCCTGTGGCCAGGTCTGTACTAACTGACAAAACAGCAAGGAAGGCTGCTTAACAAAGCCATGAGATCAAAAATGCAGAATAAGCAGCCAAATGTCCAATCTGGATTTCTTTATTGTATAGAGACAAAAATGTGCAAATGAGCCCGACTCTGGCAGAGTTTCGCCCTCTTTCAATAGGGCTGCATCAGGGGCTAAAAACATACAATAAATATTCAATAACAAATAAATAAATTAAAAAATCATAAAAGCATAATTCTAGGAAACATATAAAGTGGACACATATAATGGTAACATAAATGTGTGGTGCGAACATGAATAAAATGCAATAAATATATAAAAACTGCAATGGATGTGTAAAAAATAAATACCATAAAATACAATAATTAAATAAAGAATGCAATAACTGTGCAAAAAATATTGCCTTTTCCTACAATGAACAGGTTGTTGCAGTCTGCACCGCTTCCTCTCCCTTGTACCTGACCAGTGCCTACCTTCGCGGCTGGAGACGCCGCGCTCCGCGACCCCAGGATCCCAAGACGCCGATGGCTCCACGTGGCGTCCGCCATTTCCTGCCTGTTTCGCCGTGGCCTCGCGTGCGCGAGTGCGCTCACTTTGTGCATCCAGCACCCGGAAGTCGAGCCCCGCCTGTGATGATGACGTCACGCACCCAGGGCGATTTAACCGGCGCCCGGACGCCGTCTCATCGCCTTGCAACGAGGTTCACTACTGCCTTGTAGTTCTGAGTTGCGCATCGTCTTCACTGAGTTCCTGTCACTGACCTTGGATTGCCTTGACTATGCTTTTCCTGCTGCCTGCCTCTGACCCTGGTTTGTTCCCGACTACGCTTGCCTGCCGCCTGCCCTGATCTTGGCCTGTTCCTGTTTGCTCAGCCTGCTGCCTGCCACTGATCTCGGCTCTTACTCTTACTATCCTCCGCCTGCCTCAGTATCCGGCCTACCAAGTACCTTTGGACTTCCTTGCTCTCATCCCGGCTTATCGCCATCCCTGTCACTGGACTCTCTCTATTGCCCAAGTCCCAAGGTGCCAGAACCCTACGGGCTCCTCCTGGGGGATTCCTGGTTCCCGGGTGAACACCTCGAGCCTCTGGCTCCGCCTCCCGGCCTACCCTATCACTCGAGGTAGGCCGGCCCAAGGGTCCACTACTTCGCCTGCAGTATCAGACTGCAACACAGGTGTATGTCATCTATATAGCTGTATAGCTAATACAAAAAATAAAAAATAATAAATATATGAAAAATAAAACATAGTATATGGTAACATAAATAACTAAAACCACATATAAAACAAGATGCTCACCTTGCTTATGTGAGTGAAGATTGCAAAGAAGGAGAAAAAAATAATAAAATAAATAAAATATAGATGGAACAGCAATGAATATATTAAGATCAAGTATGTCAACTATGGTGTGTGATTATGTGACTGTAAATAATACAAAGAAATTGTTTGCTATTACATGCACTAACCAATTTTATGTCTTCGTCATCCTCTAAGGCAGAGCTTTCCAAACTTTTCATGCTGGTGACACACTTTTTAGACAAACATAATTTCGGGACACAGTAATTCAGTCTACTAGCAAACCAGAGGTTAAAGGTTAAATGAACAAAATGTATTTCGACAATTTATGTATGTTTCCTTAAATATATACATAATAAAATGTGAAAACCTTTCATTTATATTAAAAATATATAATATTCCAAGATTAATGTTATTGTTATAATTTATGAGTAACAATAATAAAACAAAGTTATTGTGTTATTCAATTTACCTCTTTAATGAGATATATGAGCTTGATGGGATGAACACAGCTTTTGAATATTTGGTGTTAATAAGAAAGTCCAAAGGGTCTTCTGCGTAATTTTAAAAAGCTGGCCAGTTTCACACTATATAATTATTTGATTGCCTCATTCAACTAATTCTATATGGCTATGAGAGTGAAGTCTGAAATTTATAGGAAGGGACAGAATGTCAATATAAATCCTGCACCTCCAGTTCTGTAATTCTGTGCATCCACTGAAATTCCCCCAAACAATGGAGCTTGGATGTTTCTCTTACAGCTCATCATACTAAAAGATATTTTCAAATTCTGGTGTCACCTCACAGTAACAGCAGCACAAACACCTTTCACTGTCAGACACATTGGGGTGGATTTTAAGAGCTCTGCTCGCGTAAATCCGCCCGGATTTACGCGAGCAGAGCCTTGCGCGCCGGTGCGCCTATGTTCCATAGGCCTACCGGCGCGCGCAGAGCCCCGGGACTCGCGTAAGTCCCGGGGTTTTTCGAGGGGGGCGTGTCGGGGCGTGTCGGATCGGCGCGGTGTTTCGGGGGCGGGCCCGGGGGCGTGGTTTTGGCCCGGGGCGGTCCGGGGGCGTGGCCGCGCCCTCCGGAACCGCCCCCAGGTCCCGTCTCGGCGCGCTAGAGGCCCGCTGGCGCGCGGGGATTTACTTCTCCCTCCGGGAGGCGTAAATCCCCCGACAAAGGTAGGGGGGGGGGTCTAGATAGGGCCGGGGGGGTGGGTTAGATAGAGGAAGGGAGGGGAAGGTGAGGGGAGGGCGAAAGCAAGTTCCCTCCGAGGCCGCTCTGATTTCGGAGCGGCCTTGGAGGGAATGGCGGCAGGCTGCGCGGCTCGGCGCGCGCTGGCTACACGAAATCGGCAGCCTTGTGCGCGCCGATCCAGGATTTTAGCGGATACGCGCGGCTACGCGCGTATCTACTAAAATCCAGCGTACTTTTGTTTGCGCCTGATACGCCAACAAAAGTATGCGAAGGCGCGCTTTTTGAAAATCTACCCCATTGTGAACTAACACAAAACCCCGCAAAAAAGACACTCAAAATTTATACTGCAATCCCATCATAACATAATAGTAATAACACCAAGGACTCAAACAACAATAACCCTACCTGTGAAAAAGCAAGGGTAAATATTATACTGGGTCCTAGAATACCAATACACCACCTACTGAGGAAACAAAACAAACCAGATTGCTATAGATCCCTATGCTAGCGAATTTCTCATCATGGTCACACACACAGAGCAGAGACAGACCCTCACCAAATACAGAATACAAAATAAAGGAGCACAAATTAGACAAAAACTGAAATGGAAACCCCAAGAAGCCAGACTCTGTGTATTAACAATGGAAAAATAGAACCGCCATTCCTCATAAAACAAATAAAATCAAGAAACATAAAGCATCAGTTATAATAGTAAAACCATACTAATAAAAGAATATTTTAAAACTACTGATAAATAGAATTTCTATTCATTAAAATCATATACATTTTTTACAATTTCCCAAACACCAATAAAATATTTCAAAACAGCACATATATCAAATACACCCAATAATTAAAACTAATAAGGATTTTTAAAAAGCCCCTGCTGTCCATACGTGGGAGCTCTTGATTTCCAGTCACCCTGATATTGTCAAGGATTAGGAGGTTATCCTCTCTCTCTCACACATACTCACATTTCCATTCTCTCTCACACATACACTGTCACATACATACACATTCATGCTCTTATACCCACCATAACCTCTCGCTCTCACAGAGACTGACACACTCTCAAGCTCTAAGACTCTCTCTCCCTCCACACACACCCCCCCCACACACAAACTCTTACTCCCCTGGATTTTCTCATACACACTCTCTCTGGCTCCCTCACATACACACAAACACACACACCCAGGCAAGTTCCCAAACATTCTCACACAAACACACACACCCAGGCAAGCTCCCAGTCATTCTCACACACTGAAACTGACCCCCAGGCAGGCTTCCATTCATTTTCACACCACTCCCTCACCATCCCCCAGGCATGCACACATTCATTCTCACACACACAGACCCCTAGGCAGGCACCAATTCATTCTCACACACACATACACCACACACAGGCCAGTACCTATTCTCACACATACAAACCCCAGGAAGACACCCATACATTCTCATACACAGACACACCCTCAGGCAGGCACACACTAAAGGCAAACCCCCTCTCTTTCTTTTGCCAGCAACCTCGGAGCCTCTCTCATTCCTCTGCTGCCACTGTCACTGATGCCACATGGCTATTGGGGAGGCGCTAATTGCTGCTATTGGCACTGAAGCCCATTCTGCTACCCCCTCTGTGCAGGCCCCGTGGGTTTCCACTTCCTCCATGTTGATCTCGTACATTGTGAAATCAGCATAGAGAAAGTGCTACTCTTGCACATTACCAAAGATTACATGTGCCAATCAGTAAAAAGTAATTTATTTCTTTTTTTTTACCTTTGCTGTCTGATCTTAGTTTTCTAATTGGTTGGTCACAGGCTTTTTTGTTCCACCTCCCCTTTCTTATTTTTTTGCCAATTCCTTTCATATTGTCTTTTTTTCTATTTCTTTTCTCTCCATCTATCTTCTTCCCTCAAACATTCAGTCAGGTTCTCATTCTCACATGCTTTCTCTCTCTCACACACACACAGGCTCTCACTCATACAATCATTCATACAGTTTCTCTCTTGCACATGCTGTCTGACTCTCACACACCCAGGCTCTCTCTCACACCCACATGCTGTCTTGCTCAAGCACAGGCTCTCACTGTCACATGCTCTCTCTCATACAATCATTCATACACACAGGCTCTCACTGTCACATGCTGTCTCTCTCACACACACACACACACACAGGCTCTCTCACATGCTGTCTCTGCAAACATTCAGGTCCTCACTCCCACACACAATCTCTCAACTCACTTCATACACGCACACAATCGCTCAACTCACCTCATACACGCACTCTACGGGCCCTCAGCCTCTTACCTCTGGGCCTCCTCTTCATGGGTCGCTGCAGGATGGGCTCTGCAGCGGCCCTGATCTTCTCGGGCCAATCGCGGCGACGGCAGCGGCCCTGATCTTCTCGGGCCGATCCACGGTGGGGACCCTGCTATCGGGCCTCCTCCTCGCCCACTGCAACAACGCTGCTGCTCCTCTTCTGCATGCGGCTGACGCTCCTCCCCCTTTCTGCCCGTGCAGCTCCAGCAACATTTTTCTTCCGGGGCCGCATGGGCAGGAAGGAGGAGGAACACCTGCACGTTTCGACGTGACCTTTTTCTTCTTCGGGCCGTGGTGAGGTGAGCTCCACCACGGCCATGCCGATCTTCCTGCTGTGTGTCTCCGGCACACAGCACAGCGATATTTCACTGCTCAGCCGCCAGTGGGATGAGCTCCACCGGCGGCTGCATTGGCTCCCACTTGCCGGTGTGTCACGTGCACCGGGCTTGCGCGGCACACTGCAGGCGACACACTAAAGTGTCCCGACACACACTTTGGAAAGCTCTGCTCTAAGGTATTTAAAATATGAATGATACCTAAAAAATAATAGAAAAAATATGGAAATAAATATGTGTTGGAGGGCAGCTTAAGGGTGAAAAACCGGAGAACAAAGGAAAAATTATTGCAAAATGTATCAGTGAGTAAATAATCGGAAGAACTTGCTAATTATCAATGAATATTGATAACGAGTACCCCAACCACAATGCGATAATGTCTGTACAGATAATTAATTCAATTTAGTACTTATGCACAAACACTGCTACAGTTAGATTCCAAAACAAATGTAAAAAGGGTCACTAAATGAATTTATTAACTTGTTTGCCTGTGCCTACTACCGCACAAGGTGGCAATGTAAAACCAATAAAAAACCCATAAACAAATGAAAAATTATTACAAAGTATATCGGTAAATACAATATCGGGACAACTTACTAACTAACTAATTATCAATTAATAATGATAGCAGGCACCACAAACACCTTAAAATAATGTCTGTACAGGAAATTAATTTGGTACTTATGTATTTTATGGTATTTATTTTTTACACATCCATTGCAGTTTTTATATATTTATTGCATTTTATTCATGTTCGCACCACACACATTTATGTTACCATTATATGTGTCCACTTTATATGTTTCCTAGAATTATGCTTTTATGATTTTTTTAATTTATTTATTTGTTATTGAATGTTATTTATTGTATGTTTTTAGCCCCTGATGCAGCCCTATTGAAAGAGGGCGAAACTCTGCCAGAGTCGGGCTCATTTGCACATTTTTGTCTCTATACAATAAAGAAATCCAGATTGGACATTTGGTTGCTTATTCTGCATTTTTGCTCTCAGGTCTGTACTAAGGTATCGATTCCCTGGGACTGGGGTTCCCGCCTGTGGCTGAAGAAACGGTATCTGGGCGTTGGACCTGTTTTCCAGGAGGTCCATGGTTGGTGTTCCCCAACGGTTTACTATCAATTGGAATGTTGTGGTTGACAGTTTCCATTCTCCTGGATCTAGACTTTCTCTGCTGAGGTAGTCCGCTGCGACATTGTCTTTCCCGGCGATGTAGACGGCGGAGATCTCCTGGAGATTTGCTTCCACCCATGACATTAGGGGGTCTATTTCTAGGGACACCTGTTGGCTTCTGGTTCCCCCCTGTCGGTTGATGTAGGCCACTGTTGTGGTGTTGTCCGACATCACTCTGACCGCTTTGCCTCGGAGTCTGTGACCGAACCTTAGGCAGGCTCGTCTGACTGCCCGGGCTTCTAGGCGATTGATATTCCATCCCGACTGCTGGTAGTGTGCTCCCCATCCTCGTAGGCTGGCATCCATGGTGAGTAGGATCCAGGTTGGGGAGGATAGTCTCGTTCCCTGGCTCAGATGGGCTTCTTGTAGCCACCATCGTAGTTGGGCCCGAACTCTGTCCAGGAGCTGAAGCCGTACGGTGTAGTTCTGGGACAGTGGATTCCATCATGATAGTAGTGAGCGTTGTAGGGGTCTCATGTGAGCCCATGCCCATGGGACTACTTCCAGTGTGGATGCCATGAGGTTGAGAACTTGTAGGTAATCCCATGCTGTGGGGCGAAGTTGGCACAGCGGGGTTCGTAACTGGGTCATCGGTTTTGATCTCCTTGACAGTGTCAGGATGACCTTGTCTTGTTTGGTGTCGAACCGGACTCCCACATATTCTAGAGATTAGGAAGGCTGCAGGCAGCCCTTGTTTGTGTTGACCACCCACCCGAGGCTCTCCAGTGGAGTTTTGACTCTGTTGCCTGGTGGCTTTCCTCTGTGATCTGTAAAGACATAGCGGAGACGTCAAAGGACTGTTTGAGGATGGATTCCAGAATTCTGTCTTGAGCATCCTTGAGTGCTGCTCCTCCCTCCACCGGGATAGTAGTGCGCTTCGAGACCGTACAGATCATGGCATCCACTTTCGGACATGCTAGGCGATCTTTGGCGGCAGGGTCCAGTGGGTACATGGCTGCCAGAGCCCGGCCTCCTTTGAATGTGGTTTCTGGGGCCTCCCATTCCAGGTCAGTTAGTTGCTGGACGGCTTGTACTAGTGGGAAATGGCGGGAGGTCTGACAAAGTCCCTCCAAAAGTGGGTTCGTCTTAGGTTCCCCTGAGGCACTTGTGCCCGGGATGGCAAGCTCTTTTAAGCTATGTGTGACCAGGTCTGGAAGCTCCTCCTTGGTGAAGAAGCGTCTCATGGTTTGATGGGGTTCTTCCCCGGAGGGAGTTCCCCTTCCTCCAGGGGTTCTGACTCATCTGAAATGTCTGTGTCCCCGAAGGTGGGGCTTCTGGGCGTTGGGATCACTTCCCTGGGCATATAGGGTCCTGGCATGTTGAGGTCCTCTGGTGGTGCCTGTGACCGCACTGTAGGAGGCCCCAGTTGCATGTGGACGAAGGTATGCAGACCTTTGAAGAATTCCACCCAGGAGATGCTCAGTCCTGCGTACCGCTCGAGAGGCTGGGGTCCGGTACCGGCTGGGGAGGGCCATGAGTTGGGTCTCCTAAGGCCTCTTCGCATTGTATACACAGGGCCATCGCCTCCTTATGCTATGCAGCTCTGTGGCATGCTGGGCAAAGGCCCTGAGTTTTGAGCTTATTTTCTGGTGGTGCCATGGCTTCTGTGCGTACAATACAGTTGTGCGCTCCGGTGTGCGTTGAAGTTACGCGCGTAGGTTTGGTGCACACATGCAGAGCGATGTGCACGCATGGGTTGGAGCCAGAGAGCGATCCAAAAGCCAGTCCAGAGTCGAAGCCAGAGTCGATCCAAAAGCCAGTCCAGGAATCAGAGCCAGAGAGCAAGCCAGTCCAGAGGTCCGAGCCAAAAGAATCCTCAGCAAAGGGAAAGCAAGAGCAGGACGAAGGCGACCAAGACCACAGCAGGCACACACCAACTCCAGGAACCTTGTTGTAAGGCACTGGAGAGCTGTAGGAGCAGGGCAGAAATACCCTGGGCGTCTGACGTCATCTCAGGCTTTTTCCCGCGCTGTCCCCTTTAAGGCTTAGCCCTCTTCGCGCGTGCGTCTGGGGGCGGGGGCGGGGCCAGTGACGGAAGTCGGCAGCGTCTCTGACGCTGTGCAGGAGCCGCGGCAGGCAGCGATTTTGGCACAGAAGTGTGTGGGCTCTACTACTCGCCCGAAGCTGCCTCGAGGTAAGCGGGGGAACCGGGAGCCGACCCGGTCTTGTAACAATATGCGCCTTATGCGGGAGTGGATCCTGGGGGTAGCGACGTACACGGATATTGAAACAGCATTGGCGGCTCCGATATCTCTCACTTATGCTATGCAGGTGGAGCCGACCAGGTTGTCACCCTTTATAGTTAAGTCAGCCAATATTAATCCAATTAGACAGGCCTGGGTGGTCCTTACCGAGCGATTGCAACTCCCCCGTATATGTGCATTCCTATTGCCGGTGGTGAATAACCCTGAATTTCTACCAGGAACTCAAACCCGTGCTTTCCGGGATTGGCAGTACCGGGGTATTACACATCTGGGTCATCTTTTTCACCTGGATGGAAGCCAGTTTTCTTGGGCTGAATTTTGTGAGTTATATGAGTTAGGGGGAGAAGCAACCTTTCCTTACCTGCAACTTACGCACTATTTGAAATCTATCCCATCCGCTTTCTTGCAATATCGAACATTACAGAAACTTGATGAGGCGCTGCAATTGTCTAGAACCAAGGCTCCGTCGGTATCTTACTACTATAGATATCTTTGTAAAGCAGGTTGAAATGATATGTTTGACACATTGGCAGCTCGATGGACGGGAGATGGGGCCTTTACAGTGACGGCATCTATGATTCTAATTTGTTACGGGGGGGTGTCCAGGATCTCGAGCAACAGCTATTACCGGGAGCTGCAATATAAATTCCTGGGGCGAGTATACATTTCCCCGCAGTGGGCATTTCAACAACATATAGCGACATCGACATATTGTTTACGATGTCCGGATATTGTGGGCAATTTGGCCCATGTCTTTTGGTCCTGCCCACCTATTTTGAGATTCTGGACGCGTATCGCTAAATATGTGTCTGGAATATTGGGGATCTCTATTCCAGGAACCCCTACTTGGCTGTTGTTTGGTTATATCCAGACCGTGCGGTTTCGAGATTCGGGCAATCGCCTTTTTATACAAAAGGTGAGTCTAGTGGGAAAAAAGGTAATATTACTGGGTTGGCGCGAGGTGGATCCACCATCCTTTTGGGTGTGGAGAAATCTCCTTTTTACAATGATGCATATGGAATCACTCGCCTCACGAGGATCCCCTCAGCGTCTGGAAAACATTTTTGGAAATATGGGAACCATATATACAATCACTCCCACACCGAGCTCGGAGTCGGATCTTGAATGAGTGAATTTCATCTCTTTCTTCAATTTACCATTATCTGGTTGAGGACTGATTTTGGCAAGCTGGGATTGGCAGAGAATATGGAGGACTGGACTCTAATTTCAATAGGGATCATCTGGGGGGGGGGTTTGGGGAGGGGGTTGGGTGAGTACGTATATGTTTGTATTGATTTTTACATGTTCTAGTACTGGCTGGGAGAGGACGCAGAACAAACCGTCTCCCAGATGTATGTTGGTTTATTGTAAAATCAATAAAACTGTTTTTCACAAAAAAAACAAAACCTAAAATCCCCTCCTCCCAAAGCGACTCGACATTACTTTTTGTTGCTTTCAGCTCCTTCCCTTCTCTGCCGCCCTCCGGAGGGGGGAGCCGGCGGCGAAAGCGGCTTGCAGCGTTCACCCCCCCGCGCAGGTCCTGGTTCTCCTGGCTCGGCCCTCATCAAATTGTGAAGTCAGGTGAGAGCCCACTGTTCTATGCCCTCTCCAGTCATGGCGCGAGCGAAGCGAAGCGTACTTTCATTGGCCTGAGCGCCCGTCTATGTGCTTTCATTGGCTGGAGCGCCCAAATTGACGGGCGCTCAGGCCAATGAAAGTACGCTTCGCTTCGCTCACGCCGTGACTGGAGAGGGCACAGAACAGTGGGCTTTCACCTGACTTCACAATTTGATAAGGGCCGAGCCAGGAGAACCGGGACCTGCGCGGGGGGGGGAACGCTGCGAGCCACTTTCGCCGTTGGCTGCCCCCCCCCCCCCTGAGGGCAGCAGAGAAGGGAAGGGGCTGAAAAGCACAGAACCGTGGGCTTTCACCTGACTTCACAATTTGATGAGGGCCGAGCCAGGAGAACCGGGACCTGCGCAGGGGGGGACTGCTGCGAGCCGTTTTCGCCACCGGCTGCCCCCTCCAGAGGGCGGCAGAGAAGGGAAGGGGCTGAAAAGCAACAAAAGGTAAGTTGGCACATGTCGAGCCGCTTCGGGAGGAGGGGATTTTCGGTTTTTAGGTTTTCATGGGTTAAAGTTGGGATCCAGTTCCTGGTGCCTGTCATTTCAAATGACATTTGATATGACAGGTACCAGCGCACCCAGGATACTGTATAGGCGCTGTATTAAGCGCCTATACAGTAAAATGGGTTGTGCGGGCCTAACGCTTTGCCTAATGCTTCGCAGACACGGCTTGCATTTGCAAGCAATTTAAATAGAGTATCGAGCGGTATGTGATCAGAACTGTGCGTGCGGCAAACGAGGGTGCACCCGGCACTGCCGCACTCTTTCTAACGCGGCCTAACTGTTTCGACCCGTTTGTTGGAGATTTGCCTAGCAGTGACGTTGTCTTGGTTATATCCCTTCTCCAGGCATTATTGTATGGTTGTTGGGGTTCGAGAAGTTGCATCTTTTGCCGGAGCAGCCTCCTACCTTACGAGGAAGTAGCTTTGGTACATCCCACTTGTGTGGACTGGACTGCCTGGATGAAGAGGAAGATGAAATTACTACTTACCTAATAATTTCCTTTCCTCTCTGAGAGGCAGGCCAATCCACAATCCTACCCTGAGCTGCCTGTACTGATTTTTTCTATTTGTCCTTTCTCAGGGACATTATTGAAAGTAGAATTCGTAGGCCGATGCAGATCTTCAGGTCGTCTAAGGGCCTTGTAAATGTTTGCCTTCTTTGTCTGTTATGGCTTCTGCATTTCCTTCTCGGATGAGTCCAGTGCTTTGCTCACTGGAAGAAAAAAAAAGAAGTGAATGATTGGGAGAAGAAGTGTTTTTAACTCCGGACTTACAGTTCTAGTATTAATTAGTTGTCACAGTTGACTTTTGCAGAATACTGCCACACTGATGTCAGTACAGGGCTATATGAGGGTGACATCAGCGAGTGAGTTGGTTTCTGTCTCCATCTGCTGGTAGGCGTGCATAACCCACTTATGTGGACTGGCTTGCCTGTCCTAGAGGTAAGACAATTATCATCTGAGTAGTAATTTTACCTTCCTGTGTTTTTGAATCCTGGATGTCTGATTTCTGTGTGGGAGTAGTGGGGTGGATATACAGGACGCTGCAAAGTTGGGGAAATTGGTGTCTCAGAGTTACAGGTCTTGTTCTACCAGAGCCCACTGTAACCCATTTATTCCTGGGTTTCTGAATCCTCTGTGAGAGCTGGGAAAGGCAATCTGGATGTACAGCAGATTATGTATTGGTCTGCCTCACTCTAGCCTGCAAGCATTGCAAACGCTCCAAACTTCCAGGGCCCGTTTAGTTATAAGAAGCTTTCCTTGGGATCATGTGACTCTGCTGCTGCGTGAATTATTTTGGTTGCTGCACTAGCAGTGGATTAAATTTTAAATTTTAACTCTTGTGTTTAGATCTCTCAAGTTTAATGGTCCATGATTATTATTATTTTAATTTGTTATTATAATGTTTAGTTTGGCAGATCTGCTATAAGCAGATTATAAATGTTATTAAATAAATAGTAGATAAGCCCAGAGTAACCAGACCTACAGGAATCCTAAAGGAGGGACCTGTATGATCTCCAAAGTTCCTGTATTGCATCAGCTTTATTTCTGTATCCTACACAGTATGGTAAAGAGAACCCACTGATTTTCTTAACTTCTCTGAATGTTTCTATAGAGACATCATAGAGAGGTTTTCAAAGGCATCACATAAAGTTTCTGCTAAGTCACAGAATTCTTTAATATGCATTCATTATGTGATCCTTCTAAACATCTCATCTCAGGTTATTGGCAGCTTTCCATGCCATTGTCACTTACACATGATTAATTCCTTCTTTTTATATCCAGCAGACAATGAGGTCATACAGAAAGAGAAGAGGGAGGAGAATCGAGAAGAACACCCTATAGTATTAGCACTTACACCAAGACAATCAGGAAATGTCTGTGAGAATCTTGCCCAGAGGACTGAGGGCGGAGACATTACCCAAAGACAGCAGGAATCAGAGAAGAAGGAGCAAGACTCTGCAGGAGAGTCACCCGATGGAGTCACTGCTTGTGAGAGAAGTGACAGGGAGTTCACAGACATCCCTGAGTACCAGAGACCTCTGAGAAGAGAGAATCCCTTCCAAAGGAATAACAGTGATCAAATGACTTCTGACCTCCAGCAGAAAGAGGAGGAAGGGAAGAAATCCTTTCACTGTGACACCTGTGGGAAAAACTTTAATAGAAAATGTCATTTTGTATTGCACCAGAGGAGTCACCCAGGCGAGAGACCTTTTCCATGCAAACAGAAGTTAACCCTGAAATTACACCAGAGAATCCACACTGAAGGGAGCACTTTCACTTGTATTGAATGCAAGAAAACCTTTTCTTGCAGGGAATCCTTAGTAATACACCAAAGAATGCACACAGGTAAGAGACCCTCTCATTGCCCTCAAGATGGGGAATCTTACAGTTCTGAGTTCTCTTTATTACATCACCAGAAAATGGAGACAGAAGAGAGAACATTTTCATGTTCTGAAAGTGGAGAAAACATCATTCAAAAGCAAGACCTAATAATAAACCAAGAAATACAGAGAGAATTGTTATTCATTAGTACTGATGGTGACAGAAACTTCAATCAGAAAGGAAACTTCACAAGACAAAGAAAATTCCAAGCAGGAGAGAGAGCATTTTCAAGTAATGAATGCAATAAAGGTTTATGTGAAGAGGAAATTATTTCAGGAGACACCAAAAATCTTACTGGTGCAAGACTGTTGTCTTGTATTCAGTCTGAAAAAAGCTTCTGTGGGAAGGCAGTTGACTCAGAAGAGAAGAAAATCCCCAAAGTAGAAAGTCAGTTTATATGCACTGAGTGTGATAAAAGCTTCAGTCAGAAGTGCAAACTCATAATCCACCAGAGAAACCATATCGGAGAAAACCAAGTTAACTGTACTGAATGTGGTAAAAGATTCCGTCAGAAGACATCTCTCATACTGCATCAGAGAATCCATACTGGAGAAAAAACATTTAAATGTACTGAATGTGTTAAAAACTTCGGTGACAAAAAATGTCTCAGTGGGCATCAGAAAATCCATACTGGAGAAAAACCATTTAAATGTACTGAATGTGGTAAATGCTTTAGTCGGACGTCATCTCTCATGCAGCATCAGAGAATCCATACTGGAGAAAAACCATTTAAGTGTACTGACTGTGGTACAAGCTTTGGTCGGAAGGAGCATTTCATATTACATCAGAGAGTCCATACTGGAGAAAAACCATTTAAATGTATTGAATGTGGTAAAAGCTTCTCTCAGAAGGTGCATTTGATATTGCATCAGAGAATCCATACTGGAGAAAAACCATTTAAATGTACTGAATGTGGTAAAAGCTTCAGTGATAAGGCATATCTCAGACAGCATCAGAGAATCCATACTGGAGAAAAACCATTTAAATGTACTGAATGTGGTAAAAACTGCAGTGACAAGAAATGTCTCAGACAGCATCAGAGAATCCATACTGGAGAAAAACCATTTAAATGTACTGAATGTGGTAAAAGCTTTAGTCAGACATCATCACTCATGCAGCATCAGAGAATCCATACTGGAGAAAAACCATTTAAATGTACTGAATGTGGTAAAAGCTTTAGTCGGACATCATCACTCATGCAGCATCAGAGAATCCATACTGGAGAAAAACCATTTAAATGTACTGAATGTGGTAAAAGCTTTAGTCGGACATCATCACTCATGCAGCATCAGAGAATCCATACTGGAGAAAAACCATTTAAATGTACTGAATGTGGTAAAAGCTTCAGTGACAAGGCACATTTCAGACGGCATCAGAAAATCCATACTGGAGAATAACCATTTAAATGTATTGAATGTGGTAAAAGCTTCTCTCAAAGTGCATTTCATATTACATCAGAGAATCCATAGGGGAGAAAAACCATTTAAGTGTACTGAATGTGGTACAAGCTTCAGTCGGAAGGAGCATTTCATATTGCAGCATAGAATCCATACTGGAGAAAAACCATTTATATGTACTGAATGTGGTAAAAGCTTCTGTTGGAAGGACTCTTTTAAATCGCATCAGAGAGTCCATACTGGAGAAACACCATTTAAATGTACTGAATGTGGTAAAAGCTTGTCACGGAAGGTGTATTTGATATTGCATCAGAGAATCTATACTGGAGGAAAACCAAGTTAATGTACTGTGTCTGGTAAAAACTTCAGTAGAAAGGAAGACCTTGCAAGTCACCAGAAAAGTTGCACAGGAGTCAAATTCAGTTCACATGCTTTCATATAGTTTTGGAATAGAAGAGTGGCTTAATAAAGATATTAAAATGCCAGATGCAAGAACAATAAAACTTCTCCATTTCCATCAAGTAAGCTTTAAGAATCAGGGAAGTTGATATTCAGATGCCAGAAAGCTGGATAAGTAGGACTTATCCTTCTATCTTACTGCTGCTGAATATCCAGTTATGTTCAAAGGCCGAGAAAGTTGTGGGTGGGAAGTGGGTGGATCAGAGCGGTGCTACTTAGCTGGATAAGTTATTCAGCTAAGTAGCGATTTTGGCAACATGGGTGTATTGCATGATTTGTAGTTTATTTTTTTTACCCTGTGACAGTTTTCCCCAGAGAGCTCACTCCCTGTGTGCTGGCTTGCAGGTAGTGTTTGACTGCTGCACTGTAGTTCAAGCAGAGGCTTTGGATGCTGCCCTGACTGAAGGTGGCTTGATCAGCAATCATATCCCCTGATGCATAGAGAGAGGAATATCGAGTAAGAAAAGGGAAGTGATAATCCCCTTATACAGGTCCTTGGTGAGGCCTCACCTGGAGTACTGTGTTCAGTTCTGGAGACCATATCTCTGAAGAGACAAAGACAGGATGGAGGCGGTCCAGAGAAGGGCAACCAAAAAGGTGGAGGGTCTTCATTGAATGTCTTATGAGGAGAGATTGAAGAATCTAAATATGTACACCCTGGAGGAAAGGAGGAGCAGGGGTGACATGATTCAAACTTTCAGATACTTGAAAGGTTTTAATGATCCAAAGACAATGATAAACCTTATCCTTTGCAAAACAATTAGCAGAATCAGGGGTCACGATGTAAAACTCCAGGGAGGAAGACTCAGAACCAATGTCAGGAAGTATTTCTTCACGGAGAGGGTGGTGGATGGAAGAAGTGGTGAAGACCAAAACTGTGAAGGATTTCAAAGGGGCGTGGGATAAACACTGTGGATCCATAAAGTCTAGAGGATGTGAATGAAGAGAAGAGGCATGGGGTTTTTTTGGACTTGGTGGGTGGGATTTGAGCCCAGCTGTTTCTGTGATTGGCTGCTGCTGCCGATGAGGCCTGGTCATGTTAGAGGAACACGTGGGCAGGCACTGATGGCAAGGAACAGCGTTGAGGAAGATTTTACGCAGCCGGGCAGGCTTGAAGGCTGAAGGGAGGGAAGCTCTCAACTGGCAACAACACAAAGAAGAAGGACCTGGAGGGGGAGGAAGGAGTGTGCTGGCAGGGGGAAGGAGAGAATAAGGGTGTGGGAGCCAGACATGTGCTGGGGGGGAGGAGAATGAGTGGTGGGGATCAGTGGGAGGGGCTGTTTTTATTTTCCCCTTTGAAGGAGCTGCAGAGCTCAGTGGCTGAGACAGGAGTGGGGGGTGCACCCCTCAGCCATACAACTGGCCTGCATGGGAGGGTGGCTGGATAGAAGCCATTACAGAAGAAGGAAGTGTGAGTTTGAAGATTTTACTTCTGGCACATTCTGGGGCTGAGCGCACTGAATAACCCGCAGTCGGACGCTAGTTAAATAGGCGCTAATCCATGCAAATGCAATTATCGCCGTCGGTGTTCATAACTGGCAGAACGCCGGTAACCCTAGCGCCTCCTTGCTAACGCAACCCCCTAATTACAATATAGCATGGAACCTCCCTTGCAGGCGCAATGCGCACGTTAAGAAAGCGGGCGCTGACTTTTCAGCGCACGCTTTCTGTGCTTTTTTTTTTTTTTTTGCATCAGCCCCTCTGTCTGGGACAATCTGTGTAATGTCAGGTAATCCACAACAATTTGATGGACACTTTAAGGGGTTAAATATTATTGCAAGCCACTGTGTTTCCTCCATTACAATCACAAAATTATTTTAAAATGTTTTCTGTGTATAAATACCTTCTAATAAAAGCAGTTTTAATCTTAGGTGTTTTGGGCTTGTTCTTTCATGAAAACCTGGCTCCCCTGGTTCTGGAACTCGCCAGTCTGGGCAGGGAGTGCAGAGGAGCAGACCTCTGCGTTGAGGCCTTGTTCAGCTCCTGTGCTCAGCCTTTTTCTGACCTCCCCAGGCTCTGGTAACATAGTGAAAAGTGTTTAGTTAGTTTCTACTCTTTAATCCTTGTTATTTTGTTTCTGTTTGCAGCTTAAAACTTTTATCTGTTCACTGTTCATCCTTTTTCTTAATAAACCTATTAGTTTGTTAGCTCTGCCTGTCATGGCCTGACTATCGATCCTGGTGTTGTGTATATTTGGTCTCTGATTGTATTTTTAGGAGCTGTGTGACCCTTGGGTCCCTAGATAGCACCAGGGGATAGCTTGCGGGCGGGAGACCTTGCTCAGATGCAAGCAGGAGCCCAGGTGGTGGGTGGGAGGTTGCCAGTGTAGAAACACGTGCGCAGGTGCAGGGGTCCGGGCAGTGCTGGGTGGGGTCCTCCAAGAGGCCACAGGGTTACCCTGAGTGGGTGTTAGGGGTGGCTCTGCAGCATTACATGAGGGCGATATTCAGCCTTAGACGGATCACTTCTCCGAGTTAGTTAGACCTGCTCCAAAACAGGTCTAACCTTGGACAAATAAGACTTATCTGGGTATTTAGCAATATTTTTTCCAAAAAGCTTTAAGGAACTAACAGCTTAACAAGAAGCAGAGAACAGCGTATGCTAATTTTATCAGTTTAATTATCTTCTGTTCCCAAGCCTATATTCCAAGGCTCTGGAAAAATAAGTGTAAATCAAATTACATAGAAATGACGGCAGAAAAGAACGAAATGGTCCATCCAGTCTGCCCAGCAAGCCCATTATAGCACCAGCCCCACCCTACAGGTCTCCCCATAAAGGTAGCAGCTGGGGGTGGCAATTGCTGTGCCGTACAAATTACTCCCATACTTAGTTTCCCAAACCGTTAGTCAGGGCTCTTGTTGGTTTCTGTCTGAGTCCAATTCCCCGTTATCTCTTGCCGTTGAAGCAGAGAGCAATGTTGGATTACATTACAGGTATCAGGCTTATTGGTTTAGGGGAGTAACAGCCACACCTGCAAGTTACCCCCATGCACTCTTTTCTCATTTCCATCCTCAGCCTTTAGGGAGCCCCAGTGTTTATCCCAGGCCCCTTTGAAATCTTTCACCATTTTTTGTTTTCACCTCCTCCTCCGGGAGGGCATTCCAGGCATCCCCCACCCTCTCCCTGAAGAAATATTTCCTGACGTTGGTTCTGAGTCGTCCTCCCTGGAGTTTCATTTCATGACCCCTAGTTCTACTGATTTTCTTTCCAAAAGGAGAAGGTTTGTTGAATGTCCATCGTTAAAACCTTTCAGGTATCTGAAAGTCGTTATCCTATCTCCCCTGCACCTCCTCTCCTACAGGGGATACAGATTTAGCTCCTTCAACCTCTCCTCATAAGTCATTTGATGGAGACCCCCACACCATTTTGGTCGCCCTTCTCTGCACCGCCTCCATCCTGTCTCTGTCCCTCTTGAGATTTGGGCTCCAGAACTGAACCCAGTCCTCCAGGTGAGGCCTCACCAAGGCCCTGTACAAGGGCATCACCACCTCCATTTTCTTCCTGGTTCTTCCTCTCTCTATGCAGCCCGGCATTCTTCTGGCTTTAGCGACACTACTGAGTCCCGAAGTCCCGGCAGGTGAGCCGCAGAGCCAGCAGAGGACTCATCTTTCCTCAGCAGTCTGGGCAGGAGTTGGCTGACTTCTCTTTTATTGACTATGACAGGAAGCTGCTCTTGCTTCCTTCTCCTCTTCCTGGCCAGTGGGAGGTTGTTCCCTCCGCCTGCACCCAGATCAGAGCAGGATATCACCACCTCCTGTTCATATGGGCCCGGCCGGACACCAACTTTATCTTCCTCGGCCTGGCCTGGCAGTGAGGCTGCTGATGCTCTCTTCATCCCATAGGGTCCGGATATGAAAGAAGGAGCATAAGGGAGAAAGGTGCCTGCTCTGTAGATCTGCTGCTGCTGCCTCCTCATCTTCCTCTCCTAAGTGCTTCTTGCCCTCATCTGCTGCTGATAACGATGGAGGGAGACTCTGGATTGGACTGAAGGCTTTTCTGCTGGCTGGGAGCCAGGAGGAGGGGGAATTGTACTGCGCAGGAAGGCCTTGGGAGATAGGGAGTCAGGGGTGGGGGAAAGGAGGTTGGGCTTGCTGGGTATGGAGAGATTGAGGAGGGAAGGATTGGGGGCTGCTGGGCAGGGAAGAGAGAGATGGAAGTGGAGAGAGTTCTGCTCTGCACTCATTCAGGTCGATACAGTAAGGCTGCGTTAGAAAGAGTGCGGCAGTGCCGGGCGCACCCTCGTTCCCCGCACGCACTGTTCTGCTCACATACCGCTCGATACTCCTATTTAAATTGCTTGCAAATGCAAGCCGCGTCTGAAGCGTTAGGCCCGCACAACCCATTTTACTGTATAGGCGCTGTATTAAACGCCTATACAGTAAAATGGGTGCGCTGGTACCTGTCACTTCAAATGACAGGCACCAGGAAGTGGATCCCAACTTTAACCCATGAAAACCTAAAAACCGAAAATCCCCTCCTCCCGAATCGGCTCGACATGTGCCAACTTACCTTTTGTTGCTTTTTAGCCCCTTTCCTTCTCTGCCCCCCTCCGGAGGGGGCAGCCGGCGGCGAAAGCGGCTCGCAGCGGTCCCCCCTGCGCAGGTCCCGGTTCGCCTGGCTCGGCAACAGCAGTACAGTGGCCACCAATTAAAGCAACTTGTCCAGTCTGACACAAGTTTCCATATCCATTCCCCCTTGTATTCACATTCTCCACCTGCAGTCACAGCTAGGGCTCCATCCACCCCAATCCTTCCTGACTCGGCCAAATTGTGAAGCGGCTTGCAGCGTTCCCCCACCCCCTCGCACAGGTCCTGGTTCTCCTGGCTCGGCGTGAGGTGAGAGCCCACTGTTCTGTGCCCTCTCCGGCACGAGCGGAGCGAAGCGTTCTTTCATTGGCCGGAGCGCCCGTCGATTTGGGCGCTCTGGCCAATGAAAGCGCATAGACGGCGCACCTGACGTCACTGCACTAACCACATCCTATGGCAACAAATCCCAGAGCTTAATTGTGCGTTGAGTGAAAAAGAATTTTTTCCAATTAGTCTTAAATGTGCTACTTGCTAACTTCATGGAATGCCTGACCAAAGAGATTATTTCCCCCCAGTCTTTCGTGCTCACTTGAGTGCCTAGGTCAGTGTCCCATTGGAGCCTGTGTTTGCGCAGTAACAGAGGGGTCGGCATAATTAGTTGGTAAAGTTTGGAGATTGTCCCCTTTATTGCATCACTGTGAAGGAGGTAAGATTCCAGCATCGTCCTGCCCGGTCTTAGAGAGTTGGAACATTGAATGCATTGTACAAAGTGAGAGGCTTGCTCATGGACCAAGAAGTCTCGGGAGTCTAAATGTTGTAAATCAAATAATTGGTCTCGAGATAAAAGCAGGCCATGATGGAGTAAATTGCCTACAGTGGTTATGCCCTTTTCCCTCCAGATTTGCATACGTTTCGTTTGATATCCAGTAGATAAATGCACATTATTGAATAGAGAGGATTGATAAAAATAATCATATGGGCCAACCAATGTCCGTTTATTATGTGCCCAAACATTTAGTGTGATTCCTAGGGACCACGGGATATTTTACATCGGTTGCCAGGTATTGCGCGGTTGCCATAATAAAGCAGTTAATTTCATAGGACCTACTATTGTTTGCTCAATGTGCGCCCATTGTTTAGGGGCTGCCCGGCGATGAAAATCTAAGATTGCTCTCAATTGAGATGCGCTATAATACCAAGATAGATTTGGTACCGCCATCCCGCCCAGAATTTTTGGTTGGTATAGCACGGCTCAAGCCACCCTAGGAGGCCGTCTCCTCCAAATACAGTCAAAGATCTTTTTCTGCCAACTGCGGAGTATGTGTGAGGGAATACACTCTGGTAAAGAGAAGAATAAGTACAGGAATTTTAAGAACATAAGAAAATGCCATACTGGGTCAGACCAAGGGTCCATCAAGCCCAGCATCCTGTTTCCAACAGTGGCCAATCCAGGCCATAAGAACCTGGCAAGTACCCAAAAACTAAGTCTATTCCATGTTACCATTGCTAATGGCAGTGGCTATTCTCTAAGTGAACTTAATAGCAGGTAATGGACTTCTCCTCCAAGAACTTATCTAATCCTTTTTTAAACACAGCTATACTAACTACACTAACCACATCCTCTGGCAACAAATTCCAGAGTTTAATTGTGCGCTGAGTAAAAAAGAACTTTCTCCGATTAGTTTTAAATGTTCCCCATGTTCATGGAGTGCCCCCTAGTCTTTCTACTATCCGAAAGAGTAAATAACCGATTCACATCTACCCGTTCTAGACCTCTCATGATTTTAAACACCTCTATCAGATCCCCCCTCAGTCGTCTCTTCTCCAAGCTGAAAAGTCCCAACCTCTTTAGTCTTTCCTCATAGGGGAGTTGTTCCATTCCCTTTATCATTTTGGTTGCCCTTCTCTGTACCTTCTCCATCGCAATTATATCTTTTTTATTTATTTTATTTATTTATTTGCATTTCTTATATACCGGCATTCGCGATGGGAGTCGCATCATGCCGGTTTACAATAAACAGGGTGTGACAAAAGGATAAATACTTAAAAACACTTAACATTAACATGTGATAGAATAGGAAGATAGCAGTTACAATAAAACAGGGACATAATGCAACTTGGATTGTAGAGAAGGTGAAAGAGAAATTAACAATTAGCTAAAAAAGAAATAGCCAAGGTAATACAACCTGCCAAATTAGAAAAAGAATTGTACACAGTATTCAAGATGCGGTCTCACCATGGAGCGATACAGAGGCATTATGACATTTTCCGTTTTATTCGCCATTCCATTTCTAATAATTCCCAACATTCTGTTTGCTTTTTTGACTGCCGCAGCACACTGAACCGACAATTTCAATGTGTTATCCACTATGACACCTAGATCTCTTTCTTGGGTGGTAGCACCTAATATGGAACCTAACATTGTGTACCTATAGCATGGGTTATTTTTCCCTATATGCATCACCTTGCACTTATCCACATTAAATTTCATCTGCCATTTGGATGCCCAATTTTCCAGTCTCACAAGGTCTTCCTGCAATTTATCACAATCTGCTTGTGATTTAACTACTCTGAACAATTTTGTGTCATCTGCAAATCTGATTATCTCACTCGTCGTATTTCTTTCCAGATCATTTATAAATATATTGAAAAGTAAGGGTCCCAATACAGATCCCTGAGGCACTCCACTGTCCACTCCCTTCCACTGAGAAAATTGTCCATTTAATCCTACTTTCATTTTTCCTCTTAATGAAGGACATCCCACCCTCATCGCCAAATGTAAGAAGTATGCCCGAATGGGAGGTAGGCAGACCTGCACAATACTAAACACACACACACTATGATACAAGATAGGAGATATATAGTAATGAAAATATAGCTTTATTTACAGCACACATACTTCATTTCCCGTGACTATAATACATACCAAATCAGCATCCTGCCACTCATCAGGTCGGGGAACCCCGGTGCGACCGAAAAACAGGAGCACACAGCTTCAATGGGAAAGATCCTGCGCCACTCGTCAGTGCACAGGTGAGGCTCCAAGTTCCCACCGCAGGACCCTGAACTTTATAGGGCTTTGTAAACAAGTGTGCGTGTCAAACTAAACTGTGTGTATGTGGGACAGGATTACTCACTATCCTAGAATCAGGCCTGTGCCAGCAGTCCCAGTCTAAACAATGCATTCCAGACTCAAGGATGGTCATCCCTTCTCTGGGCCGCATGTCAGTGCTGCAAACATGCTGTGCTTAGCTGATTCTGCAGTTTCCCTTACAGTAGCTGAACGGCTTCTATTTTTGTGCTTTGCTTAGTGTAGGAGGAAAGGTTTTTCTGTTTCTAGCTCTCTGGTTTGGCAGTACAGGACGACTGTAACTTGTGGTCTTTTATTCTGAACTTAGTGAAGGCAGCTCTGGGGGTGTGACTGAGGTATGGAGGCACTTGTGTCAGTCTCACTTGTGTTTTCTCACTAGGACATGCATTGGGGCTGCACTGCTGCCTTTTCATTGCTAGGGCTATTGATCTTAGACTTCTCAGAGTCACTGCTGCTGTGCTATCGCAGGTTTGCTATGCATGTGCTGAGTGTTTTCTGTTTTTTTCAGGTTTTGTATTTTACAAGGCTCCTGGTAGTAGAGGGAGTTTGTGTTACTGTTACTGAGATGACACCAGAATCCGAATTTTTTTTTTATATGGTGAGCCATACAGAGAAATATTCTAGTTTTATTTATTTTTAATTATAAAATTTATAAACTGCACTATTGACACTTCTTGTTCTGCTATGCACCCATTGTGGGAGGTCACACACAGATCAACCCTCAAGCAGACACTCATTCTCTCACAGACCCCCAGGCAGGCACTCATTCTCTCTCTCTCATACACACACACACACAGATCAATCCCCAGGCAGGCACCCATTCTCTCTCACACACACACACAGATCAACCCCCTGGCAGGCACTCATTCCTCTCACACACACACAGATCAATCCTCAGGCAGGCACTCATTCTCTCTCACACACACACAGATCAATCCTCAGGCAGGCACTCATTCTCTCACACACACACACATCAATCCCCAGGCAGGCACCCATTCTCTCTCTCTCTCACACACACACACACACAGATCAATCCCCAGGCAGGCACCCATTCTCTCTCACACACACACACACACACACAAACACACAGATCAATCCCCAGGCAGGCACCCATTCTCTCTCTCATACACACACACACACACACACACACACACAGATCAATCCCCAGGCAGGCACTCATTCTCTCTCACACACACACAGATCAACCCAGGCAGGCACTCATTCTCTCTCACACACACACACAGATCAAACCCCAGGCAGGCACTCATTCTCTCTCTCACACACACAGACAGACCCTCAGGCAGGCAATCATTCTCTCACAGACCCCCCAGGCAGGCACCCATTCTCTCTCACACACATACAGATCAAGCGTCAGGCAGGCACTCATTCTCTCACACACACACACAAGATCAACCCCCAGGCAGGCACTCATTCTCTCTCTCTCACACACACACACACACACACACAGATCAATCCCCAGGCAGGCACCCATTCTCTCTCACACACACACACAGATCAACCCCCAGGCAGGCACTCATTCTCTCACAAACAGACAGACCCTCAGGCAGGCAATCATTCTCTCACAGACCCCCAGGCAGGCACTCATTCTCTCTCTCACAAACACACACAGATCAATCCTCAGGCAGGCACTCATTCTCTCACAAATACACAGACAGACCCTCAAGCAGGGATTCATTCTTTCACAGACCTACAGGCAGGGATTCATTCTCTCTTACAAACACACAGATCAACCTCCAGGCAGGCACGCATTCTCTCACAAACAGACACTTATTCTCTCTTACAAACACAAATAGACTCCCAAGCAGGAAGTCATTCTCTCTCTCTCTCACACACACAAAGACCCCCAGCATGCATTCATTCTCTCTCTCTCTCACACACACACACACAAACACACAGACCCCCAGGTAAGCATTCATTCCCTCTCTCTCACACACAGACCCACAGGCAGGGACTCATTCTCTCACACATACACAGATCCACAGGCAGGAAGTCATTCTCTCTTTCACACAAACACACACACACACACAATATATAGAACCCCAGGCAGGGATTAATTCTCTCATAAACACACAGACCCCCCAGGCAGGCACCCATTCTCTCTTATAAACACAGACAGACCCCCAATCAGGCATTCATTCTCTTACACACAATCACACAGACCCCAATCAGGCACTCATTGTCTCACACACAATCACAAAGACCCCCAGGCAGGCACTCTTTCTCACACACACACACACACACACACACACACACACACACACATCCAAAGGCAGGAAGTCATTCTCTCTTTCACACAAACACATACACACACACACACACATATAGAACCCCAGGCAGGGACTCATTCTCTCACAAACACACAGACCACCAGGCAGGCACCCATTCTCTCACACACAATCACACAGACCCCCAGCAGGCACTCGTTATCTCACACACAATCACACAGACCCCCAAGCAGGCACTCATTCATTCACACACACAGATCCACAGGCAGGAAGTCATTCTCTCTTTTATACACACACACACACCCACATACACACATATAGAACCCCAGGCATGACTCATTCTCTCACAAACACACAGACCCCAGGACAGGCACCAATAATCTCTTATAAACACAGCCAGAGCCCAATCAGGCACTCATTCTCTCACACACAATCACACAGACCCCCAGGCAGGCACTAATTGTCTCACACACAATCACACACACACAGATCCACAGGCAGGAAGTCATTCTCTCTTTCACACAAACACACACACACACACATAGAACCCCAGCAGGGACTCATTCTCTCACAAACCCAAAAACCCCCAGGCAGGCACCCATAATATCTTATAAACACAGCCAGACGCCCAATCAGGCACTCATTCTCTCACACACAATCACACAGACAGACACTCAGGCAGGCACTCATTCTCTCACACACAATCACACAGACCCCCCAGGCAGGCACTCATTCACACACACACACACACACACACAAACACACACACATATAGAACCCCAGCAGGGACTCATTCTCTCACAAACACATAGACCCCCAGGCAGGCACCCATTCTCTCACAAACACACAGACAGACCCTCAGGCAGGCACTCATTGTCTCACACACACACAGACAGACCCTCAGGCAGGCACTCATTCTCTCACAAACACACAGACAGACCCTCAGGCAGGCACTTATTCTCTCACACACAATCACACAGACCCCCAGGCAGGCACTCATTCTCTCACACACAATCACACAGACCCCCAGTCAGGAACTCATTGTCTCACACACAATCACACAGACCCCCAGTCAGGCACTCATTGTCTCACACACAATCACACAGTCCCCCAGGCAGGCACTCATTGTCTCACACACAATCACACAGACCCCCAGGCAGGCACTCATTCACACACACACACACAGATCCACAGGCAGGAAGTCATTCTCTCTTTCATGCACACACACACACACACACACACACACACACACACACACACACACATATAGAACCCCAGGCATGACTCATTCTCTCACAAACACACAGACCCCCAGTCAGGCACTCAATGTCTCACACACAATCACACAGACCCCCAGGCAGGCACTCATTCACACACACACACAGATCCACAGGCAGGAAGTCATTCTCTCTTTCATGCACACACACACACATATAGAACCCCAGGCATGACTCATTCTCTCACAAACACACAGACCCCCAGTCAGGCACTCATTGTCTCACACACAATCACACAGACCCCCAGGCAGGCACTCATTCTCACACACACACGCACCCAGATCAACCCCCAGGCAGGCACTCATTCTCTCTCACACACACACAGATCAACCCCCAGGCAGGCACTCATTCTCTCTCACACACACACAGATCAACCCCCAGGCAGGCACTCATTCTGTCACAAACACACGGACAGACCCTCAGGCAGGCAATCATTGTTCTGTTTCGGAATGTGAACCCTTGGTCCAGCGATGAACGTATGTCCAGACGCTGGAAGGCGAGGCCAAGTCCAGGTCTTGTGCAAGAGAAGAAGTCAGGAGATCTGGATGCAGGCGCCTCCTGCAGGTCGTGTAGTCCAAATAGCTGGCGCCTCCAGCAGGTCGTGAGATTTAGAAAAAGACGTCTTCAACGGAACGTGAGAAGTAGAGCTGAGCTGGCGCCTCCAGCAGGTCGTGAGGGACGAGAATACGAGCAGTCCAAACAAACAGAATCTCGGAAACTCCACAGTCGGTCCAGGGGTCGAGAGCCAGAGAACACACCTCAGCCGGTCCAGGGGTCGAGAGCCAGAGAACACACCTCAGCCGGTCCAGGGGTCGAGAGCCAGAGAACACACCTCAGCCGGTCCAGGGGTCGAGAGCCAGAGAACACACCACAGCTGGTCCAGGGGTCGAGAGCCAGAGAACACACCTCAGCCGGTCCAGGGGTCGAGAGCCAGAGAACACACCTCAGCCGGTCCAGGGGTCGAGAGCCAGAGAACACACCACAGCCGGTCCAGGGGTCGAGAGCCAGAGAACACACCTCAGCCGGTCCAGGGGTCGAGAGCCAGAGAACACACCTCAGCCGGTCCAGGGGTCGAGAGCCAGAGAACACACCTCAGCCGGTCCAGGGGTCGAGAGCCAGAGAACACACCTCAGCCGATCCAGGGGTCGAGAGCCAGAGAACACACCACAGCCGATCCAGGAGGTCAAACACAGAAGAGCAGGAACCAAACACAGGAACAACTAGGAGCCCAGAAGCCAAGGCAAGGTCTGAGGTGCAGACCTTGCCTTAAATACCTTTACCCAGCTGGAGCTTGCAGGAAGGAGCCACTCAATTTCCTGTAGTGGTTCTTTTAAGAAATCTTCTGTCGCGCGCGTGCGGCTCTAGGGGAACCAGCAGGGGGAGGAGCCAGATGCGAGCAGGAGGGCCGCTGACGCCACGGCCATGATGGAGGAGCAGCAGGAACGCCGCGGGACCTCAATGCTGACGCCAGCGGTTACCGCAAGCGGGGCGGTCTGCCGCCCCGGTGAGTGGCTGGCCCCGGTTGCGGCTTGCCGCCATCGGGAGCCATAACAATCATTCTCTCACAGATCCCCAGGCAGGCACTCATTCTCTCTCACACACACACAGATCAATCCTCAGGCAGGCACCCATTCTCTCACACACCCAGACAGACCCTCAGGCAGGCACTCATTCTCTCACAGACCCCCAGGCAGGCACTCATTCTCTCTCTCACACACACACACACACACAGATCAATCCTCAGGCAGGCACTCATTCTCTCACAAACACACAGACAGACCCTCAGGCAGGCACTCATTCTCTCTCACACACACAGATCAATCCTCAGGCAGGCACCCATTCTCTCACACACCCAGACAGACCCTCAGGCAGGCACTCATTCTCTCACACACACACAGACAGACCCTCAGGCAGGCACTCATTCTCTCACAGACCCCCAGGCAGGCACTCATTCTCTCTCACACACACACACACACAGATCAATCCTCAGGCAGGCACTCATTCTCTCACAAACACACAGACAGACCCTCAGGCAGGCACTCATTCTCTCTCTCACACACACACACACACACACACAGATCAATCCTCAGGCAGGCACTCATTCTCTCACAAACACACAGACAGACCCTCAAGCAGGGATTCATTCTTTCACAGACCCACAGGCAGCCACACACAGATCAACCCCCAGGCAGGCACGCATTCTCTCACAAACACACAGACACTTATTCTCTCTTACAAACACAAATAGACTCCCAAGCGGGAACTCATTCTCTCTCTCTCTCACACACACACAGAGACCCCCAGGCATGCATTCATTCTCTCTCTCTCTCTCTCTCACACACACATACACACACACACACACACACACACACACAGGTAAGCATTCATTCTCTCTCTCTCTCACATACAGACCCACAGGCAGGGACTCATTCTCTCACACAATCACAGATCCACAGGCAGGAAGTCATTCTCTCTTTCACACAAACATATACACACACACACACATAGAACCCCAGCAGGGACTCATTCTCTCACAAACACACAAACCCCCAGACAGGCACCCATTCTTTCTTATAAACACAGACAGACCCCCAGGCAGACACTCATTGTCTCACACACAATCACACAGACCCCCAGGCAGGCACTCATTCCCTCACACACAATCAAACAGACCCCCAGGCAGGCTCTCATTCTCTCACAAACACACAGACAGACCCTCAGGCAGGCACTCATTCTCTCACACACAATCACACAGACCCCCAGGCAGGCACTCATTCTCTCACACACAATCACACAGACCCCCCAGGCAGGCACTCATTCCCTCACACACAATCACACAGACCCCCCAGGCAGGCACTCATTCCCTCACACACAATCACACAGACCCCCCAGGCAGGCACTCATTCCCTCACACACAATAACACAGACACCCAATCAGGCACTCATTCTCTCACACACAATCACACAGACCCCAGGCAGGCACTCATTCTCTCACACACAATCACACAGATCCCCCAGGCAGGCATTCATTCCCTTACACACAATCACACAGATCCCCCAGGCAGGCATTCATTCCCTTACACACAATCACACAGACCCCCAATCAGGCACTCATTCTCTCACACACAATCACACAGACCCCCAGGCAGGCACTCATTCTCTCACACACAATCACACAGACCCCAGGCAGGCACTCATTCTCTCACACACAATCACACAGACCCCCAGGCAGGCACTCATTCTCTCACACACAATCACACAGACCCCAGGCAGGCACTCATTCACACACACAAGCTCCCATTTATACTCATACACTGAAGGCAGGCCCCCTCTCTTTGTTTTGGCAGCAGCCTCAGAGCATCTCTCATTCCCGCTGCCGCTGACACTGCCGCCACGTGGCTGCTGGGGAGGAGTCAATTGCTCATCGCTGCTTCTGACCCCGAAGCCCCGTTCTGCTGCCTCCTCCTCTGTGCAGGCCCTGCAATATTAAACATTGGATGGACTTGCACTTCCTCCATGCTGATCTCATGCACTGCGAGATCTGCACAGAGAAAATGCTACTCTCGCCAGATCTAATCCATTATCTGCACAGACGGGGGGTCCTTCTCTGCTCAGCTGCCGGTGGGATGAGATCCACTGCCGGCTGCACAGCCTCTCTCTCTCTGTTTTTCGGCCACCGGTGGGATCGGGTCCACCAGCGACTGCATGCACCTTCCCTCGCGGTACCACATTTGCAGCCCCCCACAGGAGTAATCAAATATTTCTTTACAGAGAGGGGAGCGGATGCCTGGAGCAGCCTCCCTGTGCAGGTGGTGGGAATGAGGACAGGATCTGAATTCAGGAAAGCCTGGGATACACACAGAGGATTTCTGAGGGAGGGGAAGGGACTGTAACTCTGAATAGTTGGTGGGGATGGGCAGACTCCATAGGCTGTGGAGCCTTTTCCTGCTGTCAGGTTTCTATGCTTCTCTGTTATTTCTATAAATCAGATAATGTATGAATCTGAGCTCCCAGTCTGCCAGTCCCAATATTCCTGAGAGCGCAGTCCCAGCTGATCCTGAATCCTGCAGCCTCGTGTGCAGCCTCAGCTCCTGCTGTCAGTGCTGGGCGGGGGAGGCAGAGGGCAGCAGTCAGAGGCCGCTCAACCCCAGGATCCCTCCCTCCCTCCCTCTCTCTTACACTTCTCCCTGCTCTGCTCCTCTCTCCTTTTCTTCCTTCCTCCTTTTTGTTTCCTTTTGTGGCCGTTAAGAGAGAAGCTGATCGTGGGCACCCAGCAAAGCCCGAAGCTGCCCCCACCCCAGGGACCTGTGCAGGGAGGGAGCCGGGGCTGGAAATCCTGCTCTGGAGAAGGGGCAGGAGAATGGCTGCAGGGCTTTCTGCTCAGCAGGTAGGAGGGGGGCAGGGGATGCAGCCTGGGACTGATCCCATCCCCCACCCCAGGGACCGTGCAGGGAGGGAGCCGGGGGCTGGAAATCCTGCTCTGGAGAAGGGGCAGGAGAATGGCTGCAGGGCTTTCTGCTCAGCAGGTAGGAGGGGGGCAGGGGATGCAATGCAGCCTTCCCGTCCTCTGCTTCTGAAAATCCCCCCTATATATCGCTGGGCTTAGGAGGATGTGGTGTCTGTAGGTTCATCTGAAAGCTTCTCCCAGCAGCCTGAGCAGAGCAGGGCAGAGGATCCCATCAGCTCGCCAGCTTTCACAGCAATGAACTCTTTCCAGCAGCAGAGAACTGGAAGGCTTAAGCCCAGAAATGAGAGCAGAGAAGGAGCCTGCAGTCTGCCCCGCAAGCTTAGGGTAGGATCTGCCGCAGGCTGCAGGTTCCCCCCGCGCTGATCACTTTCCCAGACTGGAAACGTCAGGGCCCTCCTCGGTTGCTGCTTGAATCCATTCTCCCTCCCCCCCTTGCCCTGGAAGCAGAGACAAAGGATGGGGGCTGCTTCCTTTCCTGAGGAGCCATATCAGAGGCTGCCGGAGGCCTGGGAGCCAGGTTAGCTCTCCCGCCCCCCGAGCCTGCAGGATGACAGGAGGCCCCGTGCGGGGAGGCTCATTCTCTCTCCCACTTCCCTTTTGGCAGAGTTATCTCTGGTATTACTGCGCCTGCTAAAGTGCCAGGTAACGACTGGGGTCACCGTGTTAGTGTCCAAATAAATCTTTACTGCTGCAGATGGCACAATCCTGATCCCCAGCACCACTCAATAGCTTCTTTCAGGATTGTCCTCAGTCTGTGCAGGAATATGTGCTGCCCAGGTCCAGGGAGCTGCTCCCCTGCAGGCTTTTGGGAAACTCCAGTCCCGGGTGGGCTGTGGATGGGCAGAGCCCCCCTTCCAGATGGCCGGGATACTGAGCTGCTGCACAGAGAGCCCCAGGGGTTTGAGGGATCAGCGGATGGGGGTCCCTTGAATGGCAGCTTTGCCTTTACTCACCGTTAGCTGTTTCAGAGCTTCTCTGTTCTTACGCAGTCCTTGTCCTTCCCTTTGCGCCCCTGACGGGAGGGATTCCCAGGAGCAGAATGCTCCATGCTCCCAGCGGGAAGGAAGGGGCAGTCAGAGCCACCTCTACCACTGTGAAGGAGAGGTCAGAGATGGAATGGCCGCTGTGGGACCAACGGGACAGCAGGGGCTCGTCCATTCTGAGTGATCGGATGTTAGAGCAGTGTTCGATCTTTCTAGTTTTTACCATCCTAGGAGTCTTACCTACGTATAAGAGAGGGCAGGGACATTTAACAACATAGACAACACCTTTTGTTGTGCAATCAGAATCTGAATAGAGTCTAAAGAAACGGTCCCACAGCAGCCGTTCCATCTCTGACCTCTCCTTCACAGTGGTAGAGGTGGTTCATTACCCATCTCGGGGGGGTGACTTCCCTGAGATACTTGGTCGGAGGGAGCAGAGATGGATTTTCACTCTTGACACTGTTTCCCCTAAAGGACTTAACAAAGATATCGAATGGTACCTGTTTGACTGAGTGAATGGATCCGCTGACTAGTAATTGGGTTAGATTGTTCTCGCGAGATATTCCGTTTTCGCACCTTTTTCCCTCTTTAAATGACTGTCACCTGTGAGGGCGCTCGCACTACGGTCACTGTTGCTACAGGTATGTGAGCTGTAGGTTGAAATGTTTGCGTAGCCACTTGTTCCACCATTTATTTGTTTATTTATATTTGCCTTGTATTGCAGATTATAATTGAACCTTTGGTCCCTCCCGATGCAGCCATAGCGAAACACGGGACCGTGTCGGGGGACTGTAATAAGTCACTGTTATGAACCACGGAGTTGCCAATATAATAATTTTGACACATTGAACACATTTGGAATAAAATACTATTTATTGAAACTGTTGGTGGGAGTAAGATTTGTCCTGCACCAGTGTTTCCTAAGACTTCAATTACCCCAATATTGCCTGGGTAAATGTATCATTGGGACACGCTAGAGAGATACAGTTCCTGGATGGAATAAACGATAGCTTTATGGAGCAATTGGTTCAGGAACCGACGAGAGAGGGAGCAATTTTAGATCTAATTCTCAGTGGAGCACAGGACTTGGTGAGAGAGGTAACGGTGGTGGGGCGACTTGGCAATAGTGATCATAGTATGATCAAATTTGAATTAATGACTGGAAGAGGAACAGTGTGCAAATCCACGGCTCTCGTGCTAAACTTTCAAAAGGGAAACTTTGATAAAATGAGAAAAATTGTTTGAAAAAAACTGAAAGGAGCAGCTACAAAAGTAAAAAATGTGCAAGAGGCGTGGTCATTGCTAAAAAATACCATTCTAGAAGCACAGTCCAGATGTATTCCACACATTAAGAAAGGTGGAAAGAAGGCAAAACAGTTACTGGCATGGTTAAAAGGGGAGGTGAAAGAAGCTATTTTAGCCAAAAGATCTTCATTCAAAAATTGGAAGAAGGATCCAACAGAAGAAAATAGGATAATGTATAAACGTTGGCAAGTTAAATGAAAGACATTGATAAGACAGGCTAAGAGAGAATTTGAAAAGAAGTTGGCCATAGAGGCAAAAACTCACAGTAAAAACTTTTTTAAATATGTCCGAAGCAGAAAGCCTGTGAGGGAGTCAGTGGGACCATTAGGTGATCGAGGGGTTAAAGGGGCACTTAGAGAAGATAAGGCCATCGTGGAACGATTAAATGATTTCTTTGCTTCGGTGTTTACTGAAGAGGATGTTGGGGAGGTACCCATACCGGAGAAGGTTTTCATTCAATGGTAATGATTCAGATGGACTGAATCAAATCACGGTGAACCTAGAAGATGTGGTAGACCTGATTGACAAACTGAAGAGTAGTAAATCACCTGGACCAGATGGTATACACCCCAGAGTTCTGAAGGAAAGGAAAATTAGTTTCTTACCTGATAATTTTCGTTCCTGTAGTACCAAGGATCAGTCCAGACACCTGGGTTGTGACTCCGCACCAGCAGATGGAGACAGAGCAAGACTTGTCGGGCATTCCTACATATAGTAAGGCACCACCCACAGCTCCTCAGTCTTACGGTATGTCAAAGCAAAACTGCAAAACAAACTAACTTACTATACTGCCCCAAAACCAGGGCCGATTCAATAAACCCCCAGCTGGATCAGAACTCCCAGAACCAGAGGACCAACAACTTACAATGAAGTGAACAATCACACTGAAGCCAACCTGCAAACCCAACCGAGCGGGCTCTCCGTGTCCTAGAAAACACACCACAACAGACTACGTGGGCGGGCTCCTGGACTGATCCTTGGTACTACAGGAACGAAAATTATCAGGTAAGAAACTAATTTTCCTTTCCCTGTACGTACCAGGATCAGTCCAGACACCTGGGGTGTACCAGAGCTGAATTACTGAGGGTGGGAGCTAGAGAGTCCCGCTCGCAGTACTCTCTCTCCGAATCCCCCTGAATCCAGACCCCGAACATCCAACCGGTAGTGTCTAGCGAAAGTATGCAACGACTTCCAAGTCGCCGCCCTGCAAATTTCTTGCGGCGAAACTTGCGAAGATTCCGCCCAAGAGGCGGCATGGGACCGCATCGAGTGAGCTTGAAGGCCCACCGGCACAGCCTTCCCTTTCAGCATGTACACTGACGCAATGGTCTCCTTAAGCCAGCGCGCAATCGTGGTCCGGGAAGCTGCCCCACCCTTCTTTGGGCCCGACCACAAGACAAACAGATGATCCGAGACCCGAAAAGGGTTTGTTACGTCCAGATAACGGAGCAGTACTCTGCGGACATCAAGTTTCCTCAACAACTTAGCGTCAGTACCAGAACTCTCCCCCTCCAGAAAAGCGGGCAGCTCCACCGTTTGATTCATGTGAAAAGAAGATACCACCTTCGGCAGAAAGGAGGGAACCGTCCGTAGGGAAACCCCGGAATCCGAGAAGCGTAAGAAAGGTTCCCTACAAGATAACGCCTGTAATTCCGAGACATGTCTCGCCGACGCGATTGCCACTAGAAACACTGTTTTAAGGGTGAGATATTTTAGCGTAGAACGCTTGATGGGCTCAAAAGGCGACCCGCACAGCGCAGAAAGTACCCAATTGAGATTCCAGGAAGGACAAGGATGACGCAACGGAGGGCGCAAATGCTGAGCGCCCCGGAGAAAACGCGCCACATCCGGATGATGTGCGAGAGACAAACCGCGCACCTTCCCCCGAAGGCAACCCAGCGCCGCCAACTGGACCCTAAGGGTACTACAAGATAGACCTTTTGCAAGCCCCGTCTGAAGAAACGCGAGGACATCCGGCACAGACGGTAACACAGGATTCACGTCCCGAGTTTTACACCAATCCTCAAACACCGCCCAAACCCGAACGTAGGCGAAGGAGGTAGAGCGCTTCCTAGCATTCAACAAGGTGGCTACCATCGCATCCGAATACCCTTTATTCTTCAAACGTTTCCTCTCAAAAGCCAAGCTGCGAGACAGAAGTGATCCGCGTCCTCCAAACAGACGGGTCCTTGATGGAGCAGTGCCGCTGCCCCTCGCAACCGTAGAGGGGGCTCCCTTGCCAAGTGCAGGAGATCCGCGAACCACGGCTGCCGTGGCCACTCCGGCGCCACCATGAGCACATCCGCCGGGTGCATTTCTATTCGTCGAAGGACCTTGCCGATCAGAGGCCACGGAGGGAACACATACAGGAGAACGTCTGTGGGCCAGGGAAGAACCAGAGCATCTACCCCTTTGGCTCCTCGTTCTCTCCTGCGGCTGAAGAACCGTGGAGCCTTGGCGTTCTGAGCGGTGGCCATCAGGTCCATGTGTGGCATTCCCCACCTTTTGCAGATGAGGTGGTAAGCAACCTCCGTCAGTTCCCACTCTCCCGGTTCCAACCAGTGTCGACTGAGGAAATCCGCCTGGACACTGTCTACTCCGGCGATGTGGGACGCCGCGATGTTGCTGAGATTTCTCTCCGCCCAGTGCATTAACTGCCGAGTCTGCTCCGCAACCGCCCGGCTCCTCGTTCCTCCTTGGCGATTGATGTAGGACACTGTAGTCGCATTGTCCGACAACACTCTGACCGCCTTCCCTCTGATCAACGGGAGGAACGACTGCAGCGCCAACGTGACCGCCCTGGTCTCCAAACAATTGATGGACCACTGCGACTGAGCTTTGGACCACTGTCCCTGCACCGAGCGGCCCATGCAAACCTCCCCCCAGCCGGAAAGACTGGCATCCGTGGTGACTACCGTCCAGCTGGGCATGAGCAGGGACACTCCGCGAGTCAAATTGTCGGAACTGAGCCACCACTGTAGACTGGACCTCGCCTGCTCCGTGAGTGGAAGTGGGAGGTGAAACTCTTCCGACACCGGCCGCCAACGGGAGAGCAATGCGGATTGCAATGGACGTAGATGAGCGAAAGCCCAGGGCACTAATGCGAGCGTTGATGCCATTGACCCCAATACCATCAGGTAATCGCAGACCTGAGGCATCCGCAGGGACAACAAACGACGTACTTGACCTTGGAGCTTGCAGACACGCTCCACGGAGAGAAACACCCTGCCTCGCTTCGTGTCGAACAGCGCTCCCAGATATTCCAAGGCCTGGGTGGGAACCAGCCGACTTTTGGCAAGATTGATCACCCATCCGAGTGAGCGTAAGAGCTGCAGGACCCTGTCGACGGCCTGTCGGCATTGATGCTCGGATTTGGCCCGGATCAGCCAATCGTCCAAATAGGGGTACACCAAAAACCCCTCCCTCCGAAGCTCGGCCGCCACCACCACCATTACCTTCGTGAATGTCCGTGGGGCGGTGGCCAGACCGAAAGGGAGAGCCTTGAACTGATAGTGTCTGCCCAGGATACAAAACCGAAGGAACCGCTGATGACACGGCTGGATGCCGATGTGAAGATAAGCCTCTGTGAGGTCCAAGGATGCTAGGAATTCTCCTGGACGAACTGAAGCTATCACCGACCGGATCGTCTCCATTTTGAAGCGTGGAACGCGCAGACACCTGTTGACTCCTTTTAGGTCTAGGATGGGTCTGAAAGTACCCTCTTTCTTTGGCACGATGAAGTAAATGGAGTACCTGCCTCGACGGTGCTGCCCCGGGGGAACGGGCATTATGGCTCCTAGGTCTTCGAGCCTTCGCAGCGTATCCTGGACTGCCACTTGCTTGCCATGGCCCTTGCAAGGGGAGACAAGGAATTTGTCCGCCGGAATTCGTGCAAAATCTAAAGCGTAACCTTGTCTTATTACGCTGTGGACCCACTGATCTGTCGTTATGCTGGTCCATTCCCCGTAAAAACGAGCCAACCTGGCTCCCGCATTTGGGACAAGGGATGGAGCCGGTAGAGGGGAATGGACCTTCCTCATTTCATTGAGAGGCTTTGGAACCCGATCCCGCCGAGGGACCGTCCCATCTCCCAAACTTTCTCCCTCGAAAGGACTGAGACCACGACTGCGACTTCACGGGAACCGAACGGTAGGAGGAACCCGACGACCTCTGCGGCCGCGATTTTCTGGGCCCTCGGAAACGGGCCCTGTTAGAGAAAGATGTCCGGGACCGGTGCCTGTCCTCCGGAAGCTTGAAAGCCCTGTTCTCTCCGAGCGACAGCATCAAATCGTCCAATTGCTTCCCAAACAATAACTTTCCTTTGAACGGAAGCGAGCCAAGATGAGCCTTCGATGAGCCATCCGCCGCCCAATTGCGGAGCCAAAGGAGCCGGCGCGCTGAAACCACCGAGACCATGGCTCTCGCCGAGGTCCGCAGGAGGTCATGCATAGCGTCCGCGCTGTACGCGATCACCGCCTCAAGATGGTCCGCCTGTGCAGCCTCTTCCCCCGAGAGACCGGCATTGGCCTGAAGCACCTGAGCCCGGCGCAAACCGGCCCGCAAGGCAAAATTACTGCATATAGCCGCGCGGACCCCCATGGCAGAAGCCTTGAACACCTTTTTAAGCTGGACCTCCAGCTTTCGATCCTGAGTATCCTTAAGGGCCGTGGCACCTGTGACCGATATCGTGGACCGTTTCGTGACGGCGGACACCGCAGCATCCACTCTGGGAAAACGCAGGAGTTCCAGCGCGCCATCCGGCAATGGGTACAGCTTATCCATGGCTTTACTTACCTTAAGTCCCAACTCCGGGGTATCCCACTCCTGGAAGAGGATATCGGTCGCCGAGAAGTGAAACGGAAAAGCCACCGCAGGCCCTGTGAGGCCCTGCAGCACCGGGTCCATTTTGGCATCCGTGCGAGACCCCGCTGGAGGGGCATCCACTCCCGCTTCCCGGAGGATCGCCGGGATGAGTGGCGCCAGCTCCTCTTTCCGGAACAAGCGCACCACTTTGGGGTCGTCACCTTCCACCGCCGGTCCTTTGGAGGTCCCAGGATGCACCACGTCCTCCTCGGAGGGCCCCCCGGTTCCCCCCGGGGCCCTTACATCCTGATCTTCCTCCACGGACGAAGCCGACCCGGAGTCGGTGTCCTGGGGAATTCCCCGTAAAGGGCGCTGCTCTCTAGGCGGGTCCGCGGGCTTCTGAGGACCCTCCCCCGCCCTCTTCTTCCGGGGCTCACCTGTAGCAGATCTTCCTCTTAGACTTCTTATATTTAAGAATCTTCTCAAGCGAAACCGCAAAATCAGAAGAAAAGGAGGCCTCCGAATCCAAAGAGGCCTCCTCAACACTGCGCTCCGTCGGCGAATCAGCCCCCCCCCCCGGGGGCCCGCTGCTGCGGGGAAAGCGCAGGAGGGAAGCCGGCCTCTGGAAAGCCTCTGGAAAGCCGGCCTCTGGAAAGCGCAGGAGGGAAGCCTTCCTCGTGGCTTCCCTCACAGAAGCTAAAATGGCCGCCGTTCCCGCGCTCAGCGGGAACGGCTCAGCAGATACATCTTCACGCGGGCCCTCACGCGGCGGCGATTGTGCCGGCCGAGGCCAGACCCCCCGACCGACCTCGGACGGCCCCTCGCCACCCGCCACACAATTGGAGCAAAGGCCTTCGCGCGCGCCGAGCCGCACGCACAGCACGAAGTCCCCCTCGGCATTCGCCTCACTGCCGCGGCCCGCCGCCGACCACAAAAACAATTAAAATAAATTAATTCACTTCGGCGGCACTGCCCGGAGGTGAACCGGTAGATATAGTGTACTTGGATTTTCAGAAGGCGTTTGACAAAGTTCCTCATGAGAGGCTTCTAGAAAAAGTAAAAAGTCATGGGATAGGTGGTGATGTCCTTTCGTGGATTGCAAACTGGCTAAAAGACAGAAAACAGAGAGTAGGATTAAATGGACAATTTTCTCAGTGGAAGGGAGTGGGCAGTGGAGTGCCTCAGGGATCTGTATTGGGACCCTTACTTTTCAATATATTTATAAATGATCTGGAAAGAAATATGACGAGTGAGATAATCAAATTTGCAGATGATACAAAATTGTTCAGAGTAGGTAAATCACAAGCAGATTGTGATAAATTGCAGGAAGACTTTGTGAGACTGGAAAATTGGGCATCAAAATGGCAGATGAGATTTAATGTGGATAAGTGCAACGTGATGCATATAGGGAAAAATAACCCATGCTA
The DNA here is from genome assembly GCF_901001135.1 of Rhinatrema bivittatum. Classification (NCBI taxonomy): domain Eukaryota; kingdom Metazoa; phylum Chordata; class Amphibia; order Gymnophiona; family Rhinatrematidae; genus Rhinatrema; species Rhinatrema bivittatum. The sequence continues at coordinate 21,696,941 of NC_042616.1, forward strand.
TAGTTACACTGTTAGGTTCCATATTAGGTGCTACAACCCAAGAAAGAGATCTAGGTGTCATAGTGGATAACACATTGAAATCGTCGGTGCAGTGTGCTGCGGCAGTCAAAAAAGCAAACAGAATGTTGGGAATTATTAGAAAGGGAATGGTGAATAAAACGGAAAATGTCATAATGCCTCTGTATCGCTCCATGGTGAGACCGCACCTTGAATACTGTGTACAATTCTGGTCGCTGCATCTCAAAAAAGATATAATTGTGATGGAGAAGGTAAAGAGAAGGGCTACCAAAATGATAAGGGGAATGGAACAACTCCCCTATGAGGAAAGGCTGAAGAGGTTAGGGCTGTTCAGCTTTGAGAAGAGATGGCTGAGGGGGGATATGATAGAGGTGTTTAAAATCATGAGAGGTCTAGAATGGGTAGATGTGAATCGATTATTTACTCTTTCAGGTACTAGAAAGACTAGGGGGCACTCCATGAAGTTAGCATGGGGCACATTTAAAACTAATCGGAGAAAGTTCTTTTTCACTCAACGCACAATTAAACTCTGGAATTTGTTGCCAGAGGACGTGGTTAGTTCAGTTAGTATAACTGTGTTTAAAAAAAGGATTGGATAAGTTCTTGGAGGAGAAGTCCATTACCTGCTATTAATTAAGTTGACTTAGAAAATAGCCACTGCTATTACTAGCAACAGTAACATGAAATAGACTTAGTTTTTGGGTACTTGCCAGGTTCTTATGGCCTGGATTGGCCACTGTTGGAAACAGGATGCTGGGCTCGATGGACCCTTGGTCTGACCCAGTATGGCATGTTCTTATAAGGTGATAAGAGAGGGGAGGAGGGTTTTGGTGGCAGGATCAGAGAGGAAGGGATAGATTTTAGCAGTGTTATAGAGGAGGAAGTAACTCACTTTAGCAGTGTTTTGGATGTGTAGAAGGAGGGAGAGGCATCAAAGATGACCCAAGGTTAGGGACTGAGCAAACCAGGAGGATGAGAGCACAGAGAGCCCTCCTGATGTGACAGAAACAGATGTTCCTGATGTTCTGTTAGATCTTGGGTTTTATTATTCAGATTTATCCAGGCAGAGATGATTGATATTCTCTGTCTCTGGGATTAGACTTGTAAACCCTGAGGCCCAGAAAGGAAACTGAGTCCAGGGGAACAAGTCTGGCAGTTCCTGGGGATGAGGGGTCCTGGTGTCCCCTCTTCCATGATAAAATGTTATGGGATTTAAGCCAGCTGAGCCCCTCCACGTGTCCCTAAGTGTTTCTGGTTTGTGTTTCAGGTGCCGGTGACATTTGAGGACATCGCTGTCTCTTTCTCCCAGGAGGAGTGGGGGTATTTAAATGAAGAGCAGAAGGAGCTTTACAGGGAGGTGATGAAGGAGAATTATGAGACCCTGAGCTCTCTAGGTCTAGGTAAGGATTGCATTATCTGCATTTCTAGTATACACGGAGAATATTTTACTAAATGTCATTGGGTCAGCGCCTCACAGTAAATGTGCACACAGCCCTGGATTTCCCCCCTCTCTTGTGTAGGGAACAGGAAGGGCGGGATTGAGGCAGAAAGAGCTGGGGTGAACCCCCTGATAAGAAATTGGCAGCTTATCACTGATGCTGTAAGAATGAAGCAGCCCGGTGTATCCCCAGAGCCCTCCGTCTCCTGCGGCATGGAGTATCTCCTTCTCTTTTCTGGGCCACTCTCCCACTCCCCACTACAGCAATAGCAATTTGGATCTCCCTCCCTTGATCTCAGATTCTGTCTGCAGGTAATGGAACCTCCTCTTCTCTCCTTCCTACCTCTCCCCTCCTCCCGATCCCAGATCCTCGTCTCTGAAATCCCTCTTACTCCATCCTCCAAAGTGGATGCGCTGGGATGTGCCATCTCTAATCAGACGATTATCTCTGTGGAGGGGAGGAGTGGCCTTTAAGGTTGAGCATGATAGGGGGACTGAGGCCATCCTTAAGCAAGCCTTTGAAGCAGTGGTGATGACTTTACACATTGCTTCCTGTTGCGCCCTAGTGGCACGATCTTGTCTGCTGCTCTCTCAGGAAGCTGATGATTCTGGAGTGACTTCCAGCGCGGTTATGGAACTCGCTGACACCTACACGCTAGGAAATGGAGAAATTACTTACCTGATAATTTCGTTTTCCTTGGTGTAGACAGATGGACTCCGCAACCCACCCTTGGCTGCCATGCACATGGATTTCAAACGATTCAAGGGTAAGCCACGTTTTGTTTACCTAGGATTTCCACCCGGCCGGGTGTCGACGCTTTCCGGTTGAGCTCACTGGCGGTCTCCAGCTATAGTCAATCAACCAATTCAATTTAATCAAGTTAATCGAGTTATAACGTTAACCAAGTTATGAAGTTATGCGAGTTAATCAAGTTACTCATGTTAATCAATAAGTCAGTCACACATATATCCACAATGCTTTTCGAGGAGAATACTGAAGAGCTGCACTTCCTGCAGGGGTATATGTACTAGGGGCTGACTTCAGATTGAAATCTGATCCGTCTCCAACTGCTAACAGGAGCACTGTGGATATATGTATGACTGAATAATTTGAGTAACTTGATTAACTTAATTAATTTGAACTGGTTGAATTGGCTATAGCTGGAGACCGCCAGTGCTCTCAACCAAGAAACGTCGACACCCGGTAGGATGGGTGTCGTAGATGAAGGAAAGCATGGCTTCCCTTTGAATCACTTGCTCCGGGGATGTCCCCCGAGAATTCCATGAGTAACGGCAGCCGTGGGTGGGATGCTGAGTCCATCTGTCTAAACTAAGCAAAACGAAATTATAAGGTAAGTAATTTCTCCATTTCCTAGCGTGTAGCAGATGGACTCAGGACCAATGGGATGTATAAAAGCTACTCCCGAACCGGGTGGGAGGCTGCCCGTGACCTACTCAGTACTGCCCTTGCAAATGCCATGTCCTCCGGAGCCTGAACGTCCAGGCGATAGAATCTGGAGAAGGTATGGACGGAGGACCATGTCTCCGCCTTGCATATCTTGGCAGGTGACATCAATTTGTCCTCTGCCCAGGAAGTTGCCTGGGCTCTGGTTGAATGGGCCTTGATCTGTAGAGGCTGGGGCTTTCCTGCTTCTACGTAGGCCGCTTTGATGACTTCCTTGATCCAGCAGGCTATGGTGGCCTGCGAGGCTGCTTCCCCTTGTCTCTTCCCGCTGTGAAGGACGAAAAGGTGGTCCGTCTTTCGTACTGGTTCTGACATTTCCAGGTATCTGGATAGGAGTCTGCCGATGTTGCGATGTCGTAGAGTACAGGCATCTTCAGAATTCTTCAAGGCATCCGCCGATGGAAGCGAGATGGTCTGGTAAAGATGGAAGTGTGATACCACCTTGGGGAGGAACGAGGGAACTGTGCGGAGCTGGATGGTTCCCAGGGTGAGTCTGAGGAACGGCTCATGGCAGGACAGTGCTTGCAGTTCCGAGATGCGGCGGGCTGAGCAGACTGCCAGCAAAAACACAGTCTTTAAGATCAAAAGGCGGAGGGACAGACCTCTGAGGGGTCTGAAGGCAGTTCCTGCTAGGAAATCTAGGACCAGGTTAAGGTTCCAAAGAGGCACCGGCCACTTTAGGGGTGGTCGGATGTGCTTGACTCCTTTCAGGAAGCGGGAGACATCCGGGTGAGAGGCTATGCTGCCGCTCTCACTCTTGGTTCCAGAACATGACACAGCTGCCACCTGTACCTTGATGGAGTTGAGGGAAAATCCTTTCTGTAGTCCATTCTGTAGGAATTCCAAAATTACAGGAATTTTGACTGAGTGTGGTATGATGTCATAGTCCTTGCACCAGGATTCGAATACTCTACAAATCCTTATGTATGTTAGGGATGTGGAGAACTTGCGTGCTCGGAGTAGGGTGTCAATTACTGCCCCCGAGTATCCTCTCCTCCTTAGGCGAGTCCTCTCGAGAGAATCAAGCTGGATCCTCATGGAGGATCGGCTCTTGTTGGAGCAGGTCTCTGTGTGGAGGTAGTGGCAGGGGGCTCCCTGTCAGCAGTCTTCGCACCACGGTCTTCTTGGCCAGTCTGGGGCCACTAGAAGTACTGGCCCCCTGTGGTTTCTATCTTGTGGATGATCCCGCCCAATAGGGGCCACGGCGGGAAGGCGTGTAACAGAGTCTCCTGTAGCCAGGTCTATACCAGGGCATCGATTCCCTGGGACTGGGGTTCCCACCTGTGGCTGAAGAAACTGGGTACCTGGACGTTGGACCTGTTTTCCAGGAGGTTCATGGTTGTTGTTCCCCAACGGTTTACTATCAATTGGAATGCTGTTGTTGACAGTTTCCATTCTCCTGGATCTAGACTTTCTCTGCTGAGGTAGTCCGCTGCGACATAGTCTTTCCCGGCAATGTGGACGGCCGAGATCTCTTGAAGATTCACTTCTGCCCATGTCATTAAGGGGTCTATTTCCAGAGACACCTGTTGGCTTCTAGTTCCTCCCTGATGGTTGGTGTAGGCCACTGTTGTGGCATTGCCCGACATTACTCTGACCGCTTTGCCTCGGGGTCTGTGACCGTACCTTAGGCAGGCTTGTCTGACTGCCCGGGCTTCTAGGCGATTGATATTCCATCCCGACTCTCCTTTGTTCCATTGCCTTTGGGCGGTTAGCTCCTGACAGTGTGCTCCCCATCCTCGTAGGCTGGCATCCGTGGTGAGTAGGATCCAGGTTGGGGAGGATAGTCTCGTTCCCTGGCTCAGATGGGCTTCTTGTAGCCACCATCGTAGTTGGGCCTGAACTCTGTCCGGGAGCTGAAGCCGTACGACGTAGTTCTGGGACAGAGGATTCCATCGTGATAGTAGCGAGCACTGTAGGGGTCTCATGTGAGCCCGTGCCCATGGGACTACTTCCAGTGTAGATGCCATGAGTCCGAGAACTTGTAGGTAATCCCGTGCTGTGGGGCAAAGTTTGCTCAGCAGGGTTCGTAACTGGGTCATCAGTTTTGATCTCCTTGTCAGTGTCAGGATGACCTTGTCTTGTTTGGTATCGAACCGGACTCCCACGTATTCTAGAGATTGGGAAGGCTGCAGGCAGCTCTTGTTTGTGTTGACCACCCACCCGAGGCTCTCCAGTAGAGTTTTGACTCTGTTGGTTGCCTGGTGGCTTTCCTCTGGGGATTTCGCTCTGATCAGCCAATCGTCTAGATAAGGATGCACGTGGATTCCTTCCTTCCTCACTGTTGCCCCACCACTATGATCTTGGTGAATATCCGGGGTGCAGTGGCTAACCCGAAAGGTAGTGCCCCGAACTCCTAGTGATGGTCCAGGATCGAGAAGTGTAGAAAACGCTGATGCTCTTGTTGGATCGGAATGTGTAGGTAGGCTTCCGACAGATCCAGGAAGGTAAGGAACTCTCCCGGTTGTATCGCCCTTATTACCAAGTGTAGGATTTCCATGTGGAAGCGAGAAACCTTCAGGTGACAGTTGACCGCCTTGAGGTCCAGGATAGGTCTAAATGTTCCTTCCTTCTTGGGAACGATAAAATAGATGGAATAATGGCCAGTATTTATTTGTTGTGGAGGCACCGGTGTTATAGCCTCTTAGGCTAGTAATCTGGTCAGTGTAGCTTCCACTGCCATTCTCTTGGAAGGGTCATGGCAGGGAGATTCCATAAACTTGTCCGGAGGGAGGTGGTGGAAATCCAGGTAATATCCTTCTCGAATGATGGATAGGACCCACTTGTCCGAAGTTCTCGACTCATCTTTGGTAGAATAGAGCCAGTCTTCCCCCTATGGCTTCTTCCTTTGGATGGGTCGGTTGGTCTTCATTGTGGGGTGCGGCTGGGGCCTGGGCCCGAGCGGGCTCCCATTTTATTGTGCTTGTTCCGAAAGGACTGGCTCCGGCCTGCAGGGTGGGCCGCTTGAAATGAGCTTCTATATGGGTTGAAGCGCTGTGATCCTCTGTCCCTGGAGGTCCGGGGGAAGGATCGCTGGTTTCTCACAGGACAAGCAGGATGGTAGTCCTCAGAAATGGGAGACATCATCAGGATGGAGCCCAATCACGGAAAACGTCTGTCAAAGTTTCCAGAACTTTGACTGGCTCGTACTGGGCATGCCCAGCATGGCACTAACCCTGCAACCAGCAGGGGTCCCCCTTCAGTCTTCTTTTTTCCGCGCAGCAGTAGCCTCTCGGGAAAGGAGCTCTATAGAGATTCCTGACAGGAATTTTCCTCACGGAATTCTTAAAGTTAAAATTTCCTCCAGGGGTCTCTCTCTGACTTTTCTCTGACCGCGGTACTCCGCTAAGTTTTACATGGTGTTCCGTCGAGTTTTGGCCCTCGCGGCCTACCGGCCGTCGATCGTACTTTGGCTCGATTTTTTTCAGTGGCCATAGCGTTGGGGTTCCGTCGGTGCCCGGACTGTTCACGCACCATATCTATCACAGACTCCCATGGAGTCTATGTGATGTGTTTAGGCCGTGAGCATGATGTCCTGACACCAAAAGGTCGCAAAGCCAGAATGGAGAAGATGGAACTCCTCTTCCGTGCTCAAACCCCGACTCCGTCCATTGCATCGACGACGTCGGAACCGGCACTATCGACTTCGTGTCAACATCGACCGGTGACCGACCGCCATCGACACCCTCTACTCCTCCTCAGGATCGAGGAGATCGCAGGGAAAAACATCGCCATCATAAGACTTGGACCATCAAGGGAGCGAAACCATCAACCTTGCCGCCGAAGAAGCCCAGTCCAGGAACGGCACCGTCTATTCCTGCGACCAGATCACCGAGGCAACCCTCACCCGATCGGGGTTTGGGAGCCGCGATTCCACCTGTAAAGGTGGTCCCTCCGGCTATGCCTCTGTCTCCCTCTTCCATTCCGGAGCCGGGGCTCCTTGCTCAAGGTCTCCGAGAGGAACTGGACCAGGTGGTTCAGGAGGCCAACGACAAGGGTGATGCAACATCTTCAGGTTCCTCCGGCACCGATTTGTGGAACCTGTCATCGACCCGATTCCGGCAGCACTGGCACCGCTGCTATCCAGAATGGAGGCTCTGATAGCTGCCCTTCCACCGGTGGATCCTGGGTCTCCGATGACTATGATGCCCTCCCCGATGAAAGCATCATTGGGAGGAGAAACACCGTTCCGCATCCCTCCTTCGGGGGTGTTGCCTCAACCTTCGATGCCGATATGTCCCTCGCCATAGATTCATCCATCAGTGCAAATACGTTTGGCGCCGAGTAATCCATCGATGTCCTCGATGCCTGCACCGATGCCTTCGATGTCATCCTTGGTGCCTCCAGCGATTCCTCAGATTTTTTTCAGAGCCTAGACCGGGACCCTAAGGTAATCCAAACTCCTTCATTTCCTAAAGGGAAGTCTGCTGATCCTTATGACACTTGGGGGGGATGATAACTCCACAGATACCGATGACTTGCCTTCACCACCTTCTCCCACTGAAAGCAGAAACCATTCTTCTCCAGAGGACCTCTCATTTATAAATTTTGTTAAGGAAATGTCCGAGTTGATTCCTTTTCAACTACAGACGGAACAAGATGATAGGCACCAGATGATGGAGTTGCTCCAATTCCTAGATGCCCCCAAGCTGGTCACTTCTATTCCCATTCATCAGGTCCTTCTTGATCTCAAAAAGAACTGGGAAAATCCTGGATCAATTGCTCCAGTACACAGAAAGGCTGGCACTACTTATTTAGTCCAGCCAGCCCCAGGCTTCCAAAAATCCCAGCTTGATCACCACTCGGTTGTGGTAGAATCTGCACAAAAAAGGACAAACGGTCAAAACCTCACTCGTCTACCTGTCCTGCTAAGGAACAAAAATTCCTAGACAACATTGGTCGACGAATATTCTAAGGAGCCATGCTGCCTATCAGCTTAATATGACCCAATATAACAGGGTTATCTTTAAGCAAATACAAGACTTCTCCGATTCCCTACCTCAACAATTCCAAGACCAGCTACAAACCCTTGTAAGCAAAGGCTTCAAAGCAGGCAAGCATGAGATTCGGACATCTTATGACATTTTTGACACCGCTACCAGAGTGTCGGCAATGGCTATCTCGGCAAGACGGTGGGCCTGGCTCAAGTCTTCTGACCTTCATCCAGAAGTGCAAGACCGTTTTGTCCAACTTACCATGTATCGGAGACAATCTGTTCAGTGAACAAATCCAAACGGATGGTGGCTGAATTAAAAGAACATCATGAGACCCTCAAACAGCTCTCTTCGATGCTTTCTGACTTCTCTTCAAAGCAGCCCTTCAGGAAGGTCTCTAAGAAGTCGTTCTATCGTCCAAGAAAGGCCTACCCGCCACCACCAAGGTCCCGTGCTACGACACTTTATCAAAAACCTCAGCCTCGCCAAGCCCGAAAACAAAAACCACAAGCAGCTCCCCAGCCAGGGCCTGTTTCAGGTTTTTGACTTCCGCTTGGAGAGCAGCAGCCAGTTTCCTCAGTCACACATACCAGTGGGAGGTCGATTGTGCCACTTCCACAACATGTGGACTTCAATCACATCCGACCAATGCGTATTGACAATCGTTGCTCAAGGTTACCTTCTAAAGTTCCTCGCCCTGCCACCGGACTCCCCGCCTCTGCAGACGTGGAGAACGTCCGACAATTCTATTCTTCTGGATCAAGAGGTTTCCCTCCTTCTCTAGTCAAGGGCAATAGAACCGATTCCGCACTCACAGCAAGGCCTAGGGTTCTATTCCTGGTACTTTCTGATCCCCAAAAAAATCGGGGGGTGTTCGTCCAATTCTGGACCTACGTGCTCTCAACAAGTACCTCCAGCGGGAAAAGTTCAAGATGGTAACCTTGGGATCGCTTCTACCCCTTCTTCAAAGAGGACACTGGCTCTTCTCTCTGGACCTCCAGGACGCATACACCCACATTGCGATAGCTCCAACTCATCGCAAGTATCTCAGGTTTTTAGTAGGCCCCAAGCACTATCAATATCAAGTGCTTCTGTTCGGCCTAGCGTCTGCACCACGAGTCTTCACCAAATGTCTCGGGGTTGTAGCAGCTTTCCTCAGAACCCAAGGTGTTCACGTCTACCCCTATCTGGATGACTGGTTAATAAGGGCTTCAACTCAGCAAGCTGCTCGGTCGTCCCTCGAATTAACTCTCCACAGTAATTTCTCTAGGATTTCTCGTCAATTATGAAAAATCTTATTTAGTCCCATCTCAAACCTTGTCGTTCATTGGAGCAGACTTGGACACCTTGCGGGCAAAAGCTTTTCTTCCTCAGCAATGAGCACAAACTCTCGTGTCTTTCGGTCACCAGTTACAGTCTCAGCATGCTGCGACAGCTCGCCAGTTCCTCGTCCTTCTGGGACACATGGCATCCTCAGTCCATGTCACACCAATGGCCTGCTTGGCCATGAGACTCATGCACTGGACTCTCAGGTCACAATGGATACAGGCCACTCAGCCTCTGTCAACCATCGTCTACATCACCGACTCACTCTGTCTGTTTTGATTTTTCCACCATGCGAGAGACAATCTCCTCCAAGGACTGCCCTTTCAAATTCCAAATCCTCAAGTCATTCTCACCACCGATGCTTCCAACCTCGGGTGGGGAGCCCATGTGGCCAATCTACAGACACAAGGGTCTTGGTCTCTAGAGGAAGCTAAACACCAAATAAATTTCCTGGAGCTTCGAGCAATAAGATACGCTCTCAGGGCATTCCAGGATCGCCTCTCAAATCAAGTCATCCTGATTCAGACGGACAACCAGGTGGCCATGTGGTACATCAACAAGCAGGGAGGCACAGGCTCCTTCCTTCTGTGTCAGGAAGCTGCGCAGATATGGGCGGAAGCTCTCTCCCACTCTCGTCTGAGTCCAGTGCTTTGTGCCTTTGTGTTTTTAACTCTGGACTTACATTTCTAGTGTTAATTAGTTGCCACAGTTGACTTTTGCAGAATACTGGGACATTGATGTCAGTACAGGGCTATATGAGGGTGACATTAGTGAGTCCGTTGGTTTCTGTCTCCATCTGCTGGTAGGCATGCATAACCCACTTATGTGCACTGGCTTGCCTATCCTAGAGGAAAGAAAATTATCAGCTGAGTAGTAATTTCACCTTCCTGGGTTTTTGAATCCTGGATGTCTGACTTCTGTGTGGGAGTAGTGAGGTGGATATACAGGACGCTGCCAAGTTGGGGAAATTGGGTGTCTCAGAATTACAGGTCTTGTTCTACCAAAGCCCATTGTAACCCATTTATTCCTGGGTTTCTGAATCCTCTGTGAGAGCCGGGAGAGGCAGTCTGGATGTACAGCACATTATGTATTGGTCTGCCTCACTCTAACCTGCGAGCCTTGCAAACGCTCCAAACTTCCATGGCCCGTTTAGTTGTAAGAAGCTTTCCATGGGATCATGTGACTCTGCTGCTGCGTGAATTACTTTGGTTGCTGCTTCAGCAGTGGCTTAAATTTTAAATTTTTTTGTAATTTAACATTTTATTTGGACAACAGTAAATATACAAGCCAATAATGTAACATACAGCTTCATCCCATAAGGGACTATCTTTTCATCCAAACATTTCCATGTATAATCCCCACCACTTCCCTCCCCCCCCCCCCCCAGCCCATGTTCTGCATTGAACAACATTCCCAACAAGAAACCGCAATAATAAACATACTACTAGGAGATATTTCAAAGACCCTCAGAGCTAATACAATAATTGTTACTTTCCTAGTTCATATACAAATACCGACAATAGATGTGTGAGATAATTAGTTCGGAAGGGTCACCCCATCAGTGGAGAGGCCCGCCCCGAGGACTCATGTTTCAAAAGCCAGTTATCAAAAGAGTCCCAAATCTGTCCATATTTGACCAACCTATCCCTCCGGTAGGCAGTAATTTTTTCCATCGTTTTAATTCCTTTGAGTCTGGTGATAACCATCTTCAAAGGCGGTGTTTCCTGCTTTTTCCACCACTGGGCTATCACCGACCGGGCGGCAATAGCCAAATAGCGCAATAATTGGGTATTACGCAGTTCCTTCTCATCTTGGCAGAGTCCCAGGAGCCAGTACTCCGGACATAAGCGTGGTTCCCTGCCCATCAAGTCCTTAGCTATTTCCTGTACTTTTTCCAAAACTCACATATAACGGGGCAAAACCACCACACATGAGCAAAAGTTCCTTCCGCCATTTCACATCTCCAACACCTATCTGAGAGTGCCGGATACCACTTTGCTAGGGTCACGGGGCAAAGGTACCACCGGTACAACATTTTATATTTATTTTCAATCATGTTTGTGGACATAGCATATCTGCCCATACTAAAAAAACAGGTGTTCCAACGTTCCTTATCCCAGTTCTCCCCCAGATACCGCATCCAGGCCTGGAGATGTGAGGCCTGATAAATCTCAGTATCTTCCGGTAGTTTATATATTTTGGACATCAATTTAGGTGGTCTCTTCAATGCTACACAGAAACTTTCCATCAATGAAACTCCTTTCTTTAGATCTCTAGAGACCTCAAATTTTTGTAAAAAGTGGCGAACTTGAGCATAAGCTAAGAAATCCCCTCTAGGCAATTGGAAATCTCTCTGTAAATGAGAGAAGGACTTCACCGCTCCTGCTTCCCAAACCTGCTGGAACCTATAGAGTGCCTTTTCCACCCATGTACGAAATGTCCGAGAACCCATCCCCACAGGAAAATCTAACAGACCACGGAATCGCGCTGGAAAGAAATATCCTCTCTTCCCAGTCAAGCGTTCCCGCCACTTATACCACAAAGTCAGCGTACACTGCAGAGAGGGCAGAAAATTGGAGTCCCTCAGATTCGGTTGTATCCGATCCCAAAAGATATTTTCTGGATTATCTCTCCCTAACCTCGCTTGTTCAATTATCATCCATTGTTTCTTAGGCCCCGGGATATGATAGTCCACCACCGCCTGTAGTTGGGATGCCACATAATATTTCTGGAGATTGGGTACTCCCAACCCACCCTTAAGTCTAGACCTATACAACACTTTTCGTGCTATTCTCGGAGGCCTCCGTTTCCATATATAGGAAAAAATTTTCCGTTGTAAGTCCTTTAACCAATGAGCTGCTATCAGACAAGGTAAGACCTGAAATAGGTAGCTTAATCTAGGAAACAAATTCATTTTCACAACGGCTATGCGTCCCAGCCATGAGATATGGTATCTATCCCAATATTGCATATCCTTACACAATTGACCGACTAGAGGACCATAATTGGCCGTGAATAGATCTTTACGATCTTCCACCAGATTGACTCCTAAATACCATATAGGTCCCTTCGTCCATTTAAAGGGAAACAAATGTTGCAAAGCAGAGCTCTGGTCTGGCTTAAGCCCAATAGGAAATATCTCTGATTTGTCCATGTTGACCCTAAAGCCAGACACCACCCCAAACTGTTTCAACATGGTGGTCAAAGCCTGTAGGGACGAAAAAGGATTCCCAACAGTGAAGATAATATCATCCGCATACAATGAGATTTTGTATTGGGTCTCCACTATGGTAATCCCATGAATATCCTTCGATTGTCGGACCAGTTCCGCTAAGGGTTCCACACTCAACGCGAAAAGCAGCGGTGAGAGTGGGCACCCCTGTCTAGGTCCTCTGTGTATAGGGAACGAATTACTATATCCCCCGTTAATTTTGATACATGCCCGGGGATCTCTGTACAGTTTTTTAACCCACGCCAAGAAATATCCCCCCAAGCCCATCTTTTCCATCACAGCGAACAAGAAAGGCCAGTGCACTCTATCAAACGCCTTTTCGGCGTCGATAGTCAATAGCACTGCTGGGAAGGGGCTAGTTTTTACTACCGAGATGATATTTAAGATTTTCCGTATGTTGTCCGAGGTGGACCGCCCTGGCATAAAACCCGCTTGGTCATCTTTAACTAAATCGAGAATTACCCCCCTTAAGCGATTGGCCATGATCTTCGCAAGAAGCTTTAAATCGATATTAATCAATGATATAGGCCGATATGACCCACGTAGCATGACGTCCTTTCTGGCTTTAGGTAAGATTGTAATTCCCGCAGTATTCCCATTAGGCAACAAATGTTGTCCCTCCCGCAAAGCATTAAACACATCTTTCAGCGGGTTCACTAACAGAATCATAAATGTTTTATAAAATAAGGGTGTATACCCGAGTCCGGGTGCCTTCCCCTGTTTCAAAGATTTAATAGCCTCTTGGACTTCCCGAGCCAGAATAGGAGACCCCAACAGGTCCCCAGTCTCGCTGGACAAAGTTGGCAATGCTAGGCCTCTCAAAAAATGATCTATATCTGCGGCTGTCACCTCATGATCGGTAGAGTACAACCCCTCATAAAAGCTCGTAAAACAATTTTTAATGTCCGACAACTGAGTATATACTTGCCCCTTAATAGCATGTATATGGGACTGTAAGCGTTGGCCCTTCAATTTGTGTGCCAGCAGTTTACCAGGTTTGTCACCCTGCTCATAGTACAGTTGCTTGACAAGATCTAATTGAAAGGCGATGCGGTCAGGATCTAAGTCTTTTAGTTGCCGACGAATCTCATCTAATTTCTGGAGTGACTGTGGAGACTGGCCCTTCTTATGTTCCGTCTCCAATTCTGTCAGTTGCACTAACAGTTTGGTCCGGGTCAATTCCTTCTGTTTTTTATGATAAACCCCCAAACTGATGAAATTACCTCTCATAGTAGCCTTCAAACCCTCGCAAACTGCCACTGGTGACACTGTGGCGTCCGAGTTAAGAACTAAATACTCCTCCAGTTGTGTTTGCAATTTTACCAAATATTTTTTATTTTTCAGTAAACTATGATTAAGCTTCCAATAATGTGAGCTCCGAGTCCCGGTGGGGAGTTCCACCTCCCACCATATGGGAGAGTGATCTGACCAAGTGATGTTATCTATTTCTACTTTCTGTGTGCGGTCGCTCAGCGCTTTATCAATTAAAAAGTAATCAATCCTGGAGTATGTATCGTATGGCCTCGAATAAAAAGTGTAATTTCTACTATGGGGATAACATACCCGTCAAATATCAAGCAGGTTCCAGTCCGTCAATAACTGACTAAAATACTTCCTATCCTGATTATGCGTACCCTCCTGTCCCGAAGAGGTATCCAGGCCTACTGTAGGAGCTAAATTAAAATCCCTTCCCATTATTAAGTATCCCCCTTCCACTTGGTGCAACTTCTGGCTGATCTCATTTAACAGGTCACCCTGCCCCTGATTCGGTGTGACGCTTTCCCTGGTCCGTACACCATCTGCTTGCATTCGTTCCCGGGTCTAAACCTTGACTGAGCTTCCCTGGTCCCTTGGAAACTCAAATAGTAGTTTAAACGTATTTATCTTAAAATTCCCCAGGTGGGATTTGAACCCTCACCACCTGCATGGAAGGCAGATGCCTTCCCCACTGAACCAGCAACTCACTTTCCAACCACTGGCTTCAGAAGTCCCTCTCAAAGTCCATAGTTCAAAAGTCCGGCCCAACTGCCACCTCCCTCCGTACCTCTGGGAGCTCAACCCTTCCCCAGAGATACAGCCACCCACCGGCAGTTCTCCAGGCAAAGTATCCTTGTCGTTCGTCCAACAACAGAAGTCCCCGCGCTCACCTTCTTTGTGAGAGTTGCGGCAGTCCTTCACATGGTCGGGGAATGTCCAGCCTCAAAGTCTCCCAGCGCAGACAGGAAATCCAATCCTTCCTCCTCGGTCCCCCACAGGAGACTGAGACTGCTCTACTAGGGAGTCCTTTTTATCCTGTGGAAACTCCTCCTCCTCTGCCCACTGATTGGCTCTGTCCTTGTAACATCCGGGGGAAGGAATCAAGGGACGTCTCTAGCCTGGTGTTGCTGTATTTTCCTTCCCCCCCCCTTTCCCTTGAATCTTTGGTTCCTAGCTTTATTCTTCCTATCTTAGTCTAGCATAGTGACCCCGTCACATTCGGACAATATACATTGACCAGGGTAAACTTGCAATTCTGGATTTCTACCACTAAGATTAAATATCTGCCCTTAAGGCCCACCACCATCTCAAGTACGTTCTCTCCCAGGTTATTAGCAAACAGAATTCCTACACCCCTATATTTACGATCGGGAGTGCTGGCTGCATAATATCTATGTGAATAGAGATGTGGGTGGAGTAGATGTTCATGTTTACGCCTTAAGGGGCGGATTTTAAAAGCCCTGCTCGCGTAAATCCGCCCGGATTTACGCGAGCAGGGCCTTGTGCGCCGGCGCGCGCAGAGCCCCGGGACACGCGTAGGTCCCGGGGTTTTTTGTAGGGGGCGTGTCGGGGTGGGGCCGAACGACGCGGCGTTTTGGGGGCGGGACGCGGCATTTCGGGGGCGTGGTTTCGGGCCGGAGCGTTCCGGGGGTGTGGCCACGCCCTCCGGAACCGCCCCCGGGTCAGGTCTCGGCGCGCCAGCAGTCCGCTGGCGCGCGTGGATTTACGTCTCCCTTCAGGAGGCGTAAATCCATGGATAAAGGTAAGGGGGGTGGGTTAGGTAGAGGAAGGGAGAGGAAGGTGAGGGGAGGGCGAAAGAGAGTTCCCTCCGAGGCCGCTCCGATTTCAGAGCGGCCTCGGAGGGAACGGAGGCAGGCTGCGCGGCTCGGCACGCACCGGCTGCCCAAAATCGGCAGGGACCTGTATGATCTCCAAAGTTCCTGTATTGCATCAGCTTTATTTCTGTTTCCTACACAGTATGGTAAAGAGAACCCACTGATTTTCTTAACTTCTCTGAATATTTCTATAGACACATCATAGAGAGGTTTTCATAGGCATCCCATAAAGTTTCTGCTAAGTCACAGAATTCTTTAATATCAGAGATCCCATGCATTCATTATGTGATCCTTCTAGAAGTCTCATCTCAGGTTATTGGTAGCTTTCCATGCCATTGTCACTTAGACATGATTAATTCCTTCGTTTTGTATCCAGCAGACAATGAGGTCATACAGAAAGAGAAGAGGGAGGAGAATCGAGAAGAACACCCTATAGTATTAGCACTTACACCAAGACAATCAGGAAATGTCTGTGAGAATCTTGCCCAGAAGACTGAGGGGGGAGACATTAGCCAAAGACAGCAGGAATCAGAGAAGGAGGAGCAAGACTCTGCAGGAGAGTCACTGGATGGAGTCACTGCTTGTGAGAGAAGTGGCAGGGAGTTCACAGAAATCCCTGAGCACCAGGGACACCTGAGAAGAGAGAATCCCTTCCAGAGTAAAAACAGTGATCAAACGAGTTTTGAACACGGCATGAGAAATGTGAGAGCAGAGAGACCTTTCCAGAGTAATAACAGTGATCAAATGACTTCTGCCTTCCAACAGAAAGATGAGGAAGGGAAGAAATCCTTTCACTGTGACACCTGTGGGAAAAACATTAATAGAAAATGTCATTTTGTGTTGCACCAGAGGAGTCACACAGGAGCGAGACCTTTTCCATGCAAGCAGAAGTTAACCCTGACCGTAACCCAGAGAATCTACACTGAAGGGAGCACTTTTACTTGTATTGAATGCAAGAAAACCTTTTCTTGCAGGGAATCCTTAGTAATACACCAAAGTACACACACAGGTAAGCGACACTCTCATTGCCCTCAAGATGGGGAATCTTACAGTTCTGAGTTTTCTTTATTAGAAAAACCATTTAAATGTACTGAATGTGGTAAAAGCTTTAGTCGGACGTCATCTCTCAAGCAGCATCAGAAAATCCATACTGGACAAAAACCATTTAAATGTACTGAATGTGGTAAAAGCTTTAGTCAGACGTCATCTCTCAAGCAGCATCAGAAAATCCATACTGGACAAAAACCATTTAAATGTACTGAATGTGGTAAAAGCTTTAGTCAGACGTCATCTCTCAAGCAGCATCAGAAAATCCATACTGGACAAAAACCATTTAAATGTACTGAATGTTGTAAAAGCTTTAGTCGGACGTCATCTCTCAAGCAGCATCAGAAAATCCATACTGGACAAAAACCATTTAAATGTACTGAATGTGGTAAAAGCTTTAGTCAGACGTCATCTCTCAAGCAGCATCAGAAAATCCATACTGGACAAAAACCATTTAAATGTACTGAATGTGGTACAAGCTTCAGTGTCAAGGCCCACCTCAGAGGGCATCAGAAAAACCATACTGGAGAAAAACCATTTAAATGTACTGAATGTGGTAAAAGCTTCTCTCGGAAGGCGTATTTCATATTGCATCAGAGAAT
Source organism: Rhinatrema bivittatum (assembly GCF_901001135.1). Taxonomy (NCBI): domain Eukaryota; kingdom Metazoa; phylum Chordata; class Amphibia; order Gymnophiona; family Rhinatrematidae; genus Rhinatrema; species Rhinatrema bivittatum. The sequence goes on from NC_042616.1 coordinate 21,714,095, forward strand.
CCATACTGGAGAAAAACCATTTAAATGTACTGAATGTGGTAAAAGCTTCAAGGACAAGGCATGTCTTGGACGGCACCAGAAAATCCATACTGGAGAAAAAACATTTAACTGTACTGAATGTGGTAAAAGCTTTTCTCGGAAGGCACATTTAGTATTGCATCAGAGAATCCATACTGGAGAAAAACCATTTAAATGTACCGAATGTGGTAAAAGCTTTTCTCGGAAGGCACATTTAGTATTGCATCAGAGAATTCATACTGGAGAAAAACCATTTAAATGTACTGAATGTGGTAAAAGCTTCTCTCGGAAGGCACATTTAGTATTGCATCAGAGAATTCATACTGGAGAAAAACCATTTAAATGTACTGAATGTGGTAAAAGCTTTTCTCAGAAGGCACATTTAGTATTGCATCAGAGAATCCATACTGGAGAAAAACCATTTAAATGTACTGAATGTGGTAAAAGGTTCTCTCAGAAGGTGTATTTCATATCGCATCAGAGAATCCATACTGGAGAAAAACAATTTAAATGTACTGAATGTGGTAAAAGCGTTTCTCAGAAGGCACATTTAGTATTGCATCAGAGAATCCATACTGGAGAAAAACCATTTAAATGTACTGAATGTGGTATAAGATTCCATCAGGAGACATCTCTCATATTGCATCAGAGAGTCCATACTAGAGAAAAACCATTTAAAAGTACTGAATGTGGCAAAAGCTTTAGTCAGATGATACATGTCATGCAGTATCAGAAAATTCATACTGGAGGAAAACCAAGTTAATGTACTGTGTCTGGTAAAAACTTCAGTAGAAAGGAAGACCTTGCAAGCCACCAGAAAAAGTTGCACAGAGTCAAATTCAGTTCACATACTTTCATATAGTTTTGGAATAGAAGAGTGGCCTAATAAAGATATTAAAATGCCGGATGCAAGAACAATAAAACTTCTCCATTTCCATCAAGTAAGCTATAAGAATCAGGGAGGTTGATATTCAGATGCCAGAAAGCTGAATAAGTAGGACTTATCCTCCTATCTTACTGCTGCTAAATATCCAGTTATGTTCAATGGCTGAGAAAGTTGTGGGTGGGCAATGGGGGGATCAGAGCGGTGCTATTTAGCTGGATAAGTTATTCAGCTAAGTAGCGATTTTGGCAACATGGGTGTTTTGTATGATTTGTAGTTTATTTTTTTTGCTCTGTGACCCTTTCCCCCAGAGAGCTCATTCCCTGTGTGCTGGCTTGCTGGTAGTGTTTGACCGCTGCACGGTAGTTCAAGCAGAGGCTTTGGATGCTGCCCTGACTGAAGGTGGCTTGATCAGCAATCACATCCCCTGATGCATAGAGAGAGGAATATCGAGTAAGAAAAGGGAAGTGATTATCCCCTTGTACAGATCCTTGGTGAGGCCTCACCTGTGAAGTACTGTGTTCAGTTCTGAAGACCGTTTCTCCGAAGGGACAAAGACAGGATGGAGGCGGTCCAGAGAAGGGCGACCAAAAAGGTGGAGGGTCTTCATTAAATGACTTATGAGGAGAGATAGAAGAATCTGGAGGAAAGGAGGAGCAGGGGTGATATGATTCAAACTTTAAGATACTTGAAAGGTTTTAATGATCCAAAGACAACGACAAACCTATTCCGTTCCAAAAAAATCAGCAGAAACAGGGGTCATGATTTAAAACTCCAGGGAGGAAGACTCAGAACCAATGTCAGGAAGTATTTCTTCACAGAGAGGGTGGTGGATGCCTGGAACGCCCTTCTGGAGGAAGTGGTGAAGACCAAAACTGTGAAGGATTTCTAAGGGGCGTGGGATAGACACTGTGGATCCATAAAGTCTAGAGGATGTGAATGAAGAGAAGAGGCTCGGGGGTGGCTTGCTTGTGGGAATGACAGCTACTCCCTGGAGATTAATATCCTTATTCAATAAACATACACACAGTTAATGTGTGTATGTTTATTGATATGTTTATCATATCACACCGTACACACAGTTAATGCGACTCCAACATTGCTCTATGCTTCAACGGCAAGAGGAAATGTGGAAAAAAGGATTTGCATCCTCAAAAAAGCAGGGGAGTAGCTTGCATGTTACGGCGGTTACTACCCCAAACCAAATAAGCCTGATACTTCACTTTCAATGCATATCCAGCATAGCTCTCTGCTTCAACAGCAGGGAGAATGGAGAATGAAGAAAAGACAATTTATATTCAGACAACAACCAACAAGGAATGAAATACATAGTCTGGGTAAACAAATAAGCATGGGTGTAGCTTGCTTATTACGGCGGTTACTACCCCGAATCAATTAAGCCTGATACTTCACTTGGAATACATATCCAGCTCAGTTCACTGCTTCAACGGCAGGGGGGAATGAAGTAAAGAGGATTTATATTCAGACAACCGGCAGGGTAAACAAGCGTGGGAGTAGCTTGCTTATTACGGCGGTTCCTACCCCAAACCAATTAGCTAGTTACTTCACTTAGATGCAGCTCCAGCACTGCTCTCTACATCAATGGTGGGGGTGGAAGGGTATTGGAGCCAAAAAGTTACCAATAAGGGCCCTGACTTCAGCGGTCAGAATAACAGATAAGTATGAAAACAATTAGGTGTGAAAGCTTGCTGGGCAGACAGGATGGGCCGTTTGGTCTTCCTCTGCCGTCACTTCTATGTTTCTATAGGTTTCAGCCCTGGGTACCTGTAACACTGGAACACCCTGCCGTGCCATTGGCCAGAAAGCTCACTGTTAATACTGTGTTTCCTGATTGGCCCTGGAGACAGAGAACTCGCTCTGAGGGTTCTGGACAGGGATGCCAACCTGCCTTATTTATTTTTTTTCAATTTGCGGCTTCCTTATTATTGGGCGTTTTTTCTGTCAATTGTGGGTTTTTTGGGCTTGGTGGGTGGGACTTGAGCCCAGCTGTTCCTGTGATTGGCTGCTGCTGCTGCCGATGAGGCCTGTTCATGTCAGAGGAGCATGTGGGCAGGCACTGATGGCAAGCAACAGGTTGAGGAAGATTTTATGCAGCAGGGCAGGCTTGAAGGCTGAAGGGAGTGAAGCTCTCAACTGGCAACAGCACAAAGAAGAGGAACCTGGAGGGGGAGGAAGGAGAGAATAAGGGTGTGGGAGCCAGACATGTGCTGGGGGGGAGGAGAATGAGTGGTGGGGATCAGTGGGAGGGGCTGTTTTTATTTTCCCCTTGGAAGGAGCTACAGAGCTCAGTGGCTGAGACAGGAGTGGGGGGTGCACCCATCAGCCATACAACTGGCCTGCATGGGAGGGTGGTGGGATAGAAGCCATTACAGAAGAGGGAAGTGTGAGTTTGAAGATTTTACTTCTAGAACATTCTGGGGCCGAGCGCACTGAATAACCCACAGTCGGACGAGGGTTAAATAGGCGCTAATCCATGCAAATGCAATTTTCGCCATCGGTGTTCATAACTGGCAGAACGCCGGTGACCCTAGCGCCTCCTTGCTAACGCAACCCCCTAATTACAATATAGCAGGGCCCCTCCCTTGCAGGCGCAATGCTATATTGTAATTTTTTTTAATTGTGCTTTTTTTTTTTTTTTGCATCAGCCCCTCTGTCTGGGACAATCTGTGTAATGTCAAGTAATCCACAACAATTTGATGGACATTTTAGGGGGTTAAATATTATTGCGAGCCACTGTGTTTCCTCCATTACAATCACAAAAGTATTTTCAAGTGTTTTCTGTGTATAAATACCTTCTAATAAAAGCAGTTTTAATCTCAGGTGTTTTGGGCTTGTTCTTTCATGAAAACCTGGCTCCCCTGGTTCTGGAACTCGCCAGTCTGGGCAGGGAGTGCGTTGAGGCCTTGTTCAGCTCCTGTGCTCAGCCTTTTCCTGACCTCCCCAGGCACTGGTAACATAGTGAAAAGTGTTTAGTTAGTTTCTTCTGTTTAATCCTTGTTATTTTACTTGTTTCTGTTTGCTGCTTAAAACTTTTATATGTTCACTGTTCCTCCTTTTTCTTAATAAACCCATTAGTTTGTTAGCTCTGCCTGTTATGGCCTGACTATCGCTCCTGGTGTTGTGTATATTTGGTCTCTGATTGTATTTTTAGGAACTGTGTGACCCTTGGGTCCCTAGATAGCACCAGGGGATAGCTTGCGGGCGGGAGACCTTGCTCACATGGAAGCAGGAGCCCGGGTGGTGGGTGAGAGGTTGCCAGTGTAGAAACACGTGCGCAGGTGCAGGGGTCCGGGCAGTGCTGGGTGGGGTCCTCCAAGAGGCCACAGGGTTACCCTGAGTGGGTGTTAGGGGTGGCTCTGCAGCATTACATGAGGGCGATATTCAGCCTTAGACGGATCACTTCTCCGAGTTAGTTAGACCTGCTCCAAAACAGGTCTAACCTTAGACAAATAAAACTTATCTGGGTGTTTAGCAATGTTTTTTCCCAAAAGCTTTAAGGAACTAACACAGAACAGCACATCCAGCAGCTTAACAAGAAGCAGAGAACAGCATATGCTAATTTTATCAGTTTAATTATCTTCTGTTCCCAAGCCTATATTCCAAGGCTCTGGAAAAATAAGTGTAAATCAAATTACATAGAAATGACGGCAGAAAAGAACCAAATGGTCCATCCAGTCTGCCCAGCAAGCCCATTATAGCACCAGCCCCACCCTACAGGTCTCCCCATAAAGGTAGCAGCAGGGGGTGGCAATTGCTGTGCCGTACAAATTACTCCCATACTTAGTTTCCCAAACCGTTAGTCAGGGCCCTTGTTGGTTTCTGTCTGAGTCCAATTCCCCGTTATCTCTTGCCGTTGAAGCAGAGAGCAATGTTGCAGTTACATTACAAGTATCAGGCTTATTGGTTTAGGGGAGTAACCGCCGCACCAGCAAGTTACCCCCATGCACTCTTTTCTCATTTCCATCCTCAGCCTTTAGGGAGCCCCAGTGTTTATCCCATGCCCCTTTGAAATCTTTCACCATTTTTTGTCTTCACCACCTCCTCCGGGAGGGCATTCCAGGCATCCCCCACCCTCTCCGGGAAGAAATATTTCCTGACGTTGGTTCTGAGTCGTCCTCCCTGGAGTTTCATTTCATGACCCCTAGTTCTACTGATTTTCTTTCCAACGGAGAAGGTTTGTTGAATGTGCATCATTAAAACCTTTCCGGTATGAGAAGTATGCCTGAACACAGAAGACCAAAATGGAGAAATCCCCAGAACCCTCTGCGTGTCTTTGGCCTGCCTGGGCTGAATGGACTCTGAGTGACTTACAGAATGTCCCTGGATATCTGTGGAGGCAGACAAGCTGGCACCAGACAGGTGATGTCTATTCATAGAGTCACAAAGAAGAAACCACAGGGGAGCTTCAGGCACTATTCTCAGGAGTTTGTAATCCACACAGTTACAGACGTGTTGATTGTCTTGACCAGTAAAAGTTTACCAGAACAAAGAAAGTCATGGGAAATGTGCTACACATCCTGGGAAGCCAATCAGGGATAGTTAGGGATGATTTAATCATGCAGTTGACATCACAACTTATGTAAATGATTCTTTGGGCAGTCATGCAAGTCCCTAGAACCTTCTACCCTGTATTTGAATGTTACCTATAAAACAAGGATCACTTTCTGTATACGATGAGATGCTGCTCAGATTGTAAGACGAAGGGCACCCAGTACCCAGCATCTCCCGAGAACACTTATATTGACTAATAAACATACATTATACTTTTACTGAGTCTGAGTGTTCTTGTGTCCCTGGCCATAAGCATAGAGTAAGCTTTAACATTTTTGGCACTCTGAACAAGGGACTTGATAGCTGTGGCTATCTATGAAATTTTAAAATTTTTGTTTTGCTTTACATGTGGCTATGGCTATCTATTGTGGGGTCTTGCATCTGATTCTGCAGGCAGGCTCAGATCCAACACTAATACTAGGACCAATCTTGTCCAAAGGCTGTACCCAGATAAAGATTTCTGGATGTTTGAGTGTTACCCAGATAAAGATTTCTGGATGAAGTTTTGTATTGCATAGTGATACCTAGGAACAGAGGTTTCTGATTTCTGGAAGAAAACAAAAGTAGTATCCGGAAGATGTGAGTACACCCCATGGGAAGACAGATCTGTAAGTAGTTAATCATGCCTATATTATTAATTTGCAAATGTAATTTTCTAGGTAAAAGATTTCTTTTTGGCCAATTGCAAACAACAGTGCACTATATATTTTTATTTTTTTTTATCTACTTTGGGGACGCCTATTGTAGACCATTCTATTTAAGAAGTACTTATTAAGAGTGATTGTGAATTATTTGTCTGTATATTTGTTAATAAAATGTGTACTGGAAAAATAACAATAGTATAAGTTGTAAGTTGAAGTGTTGGGAAAGTATAATTTGCACTCTGGTTTTTTATTTTATGTCTGATTGTTTAAAAGGTATAAACAGACTATGGAGGAATTAAAGTTGTGGACAGTAAGTGAATTTAATTTAGTATATTCTTTTAGAAAGTTTGGTTTCATCATCTTTCTCTGGCTGGCTAACTTTGAATTTGGGTAGAAGCTCATAATATTGGGTTTGCAAACACTAAACTTAAAAGATTTTAGAGCAGACATAAAAGATATATTGCACTTTTTTTTTTTTTTTCTTCCATTCGCTGATAGGGAGTCACCTAGTAGATAATAGAAAAGCTCATGGAAACCAATTCTCTTGTTAAATTGGTTTAAGTATGTGAAAGAACAGTTAGATAAACATTTGCAAGTCTTTGATCTATGGTATAGACCAGAGCTTTCCAAACTTTTCATGTTGGTGACACACTTTTTAGACAAACATAATTTCACGACACGGTAATTCAGTCTACTAGTAAACCAGAGGTTAAAGGTTAAACGAACGAAACATATTTCGACAATTTATGTATGTTTCCTTAAATATATACATAAATAAAATGTTTCACGACACAACCTATCTCATGAAAACCTTAAATTTATATTAAAAATATATATTCCAAGATTCATGTTATTGTTATAATTTATGAGAAACAATAATAAAACAAATTGTCTGTCCCCCACACACTCATCTCTCTCCCCCCCAGCACATGTCTGTACCCCACACACTCATATCTCTCCCCCTCAAGCACATGTCTGTCCCCCCAGCACGTTTGCCCCCCACTCACTCATCTCTCTCCCCCCAGCACATGTCTGGCCCTCACACTCATGTACCTCGTCTTTTTGATTGTTGCCAGTTAAGTGCTTCACTCCCTTCCATGATCACCAGACACTGCTGCTTGCAGTCAGTACTCCTCATGGCCAGGCCTCATCGGCAGCAGCAGCCAATGCAAGGATGGTTGGGCTCGTTCCACCCACCAAGCCCCCCCAAAAAACACGATTGACAGCAAAAATCACCCAATAATAAGCAACCCATAAACTGAAAAAAAAAGTGAATCTCTAGAAAAAAAAAAGCCCAAACTCGCATCAGAGTTGACCGGGCTTGCGCGACACACCTGCACACTGCAGGCGACACGCTAACGTGTCCCGACACACAGTTTGGAAAGCTGTGGTATAGACAAAGGTTCTGTCCTATCCTTTCAGGTGACTGTAGTGCTGATATCCAGCTTTGCTGCATGCTTGTAGTCAGCTAGGTCAAATTACTTAGACATCTTAAAAGGCAGTTCTGCAGAAGACTCAGAAATCATACAGGATCTAGCATAGTCAGTATTGAATGCATCTAGTTTGGCTCTTGTACAGGTAAGTTATGAGACTGATTTGTGGTTATATCATATTTCTCTGGTACTTTGGTGTGATAGAACAGGGAGTTTCAGAATTAGGGGTTGTGGTATGTACGGAAGCTATCTGTAAATTGCAAGCACATGTACCAGGGATTTTAATTGTCTTATATACTTCCCATGAAGTTACAATACTTTTAGGGAATGCTCACATCTCTTTTTCCACTATGAGATTTGGTACATATTCAGCCTTATTATTGACTTCCACAGTATCCTATTAGACAATTACAATTAATTCCAAATTTAATTTTCTTATGACACATCAATATCCCTTAGCCAGAGAAGCACAGGAAGGTATTGCTTCACTGCATAATAGAATCTAGTGGGTCATCTTACAGATACTCCCTTGTTCCCAGTTTTAAAACCTTCTGGGGCGTGGTGATTAGTGCAAGACTTAAGTGCACTAAATGAATTGGTATTAGCTGAATACTATAATGTTACAAATCCAGCTACAATTCTTAAAACATAATCTTTGGGCAACTAGTATACAGTTTTAGATCTGGCTAATGAATATTATTGTGTGCCTCTAGCTTTTCAATATGATTAAAACTAAAAAATACTTCTCACTTTCAATTGAAAAAAAAATTTGGAGTACATTTTTCCCCTGTAACCTGCTTAGATTTATTTATTAGATACCAGTGCTTCTGGGAGCTACATTTACCATTATAAGATTAAATCACACTTGCATAGAGCCTCACTATAATCTCATCTTAAAAATGCATGAGACCACTTGCACAGCTTTAGCACTACTCACATCTGTGCTCCTTAATTGTAGAATAGGAAGAAGATGTAGCTCTAGGAGGCGGGAAGGCAGGAATGTATTTCTACTCCATGCTCTGTATCCTCAAAGTATGCCTACCACATACGAGAACAAACTTTTAGTAATTAGAGTCATTTGTTTGGGTAGTGAAAGATAGTGCTTGTTTTAATGTCCAGACGTCTGAGGGTTGAACAAAAATATTAAGCGTCTCTTTTTTTCCAAGGACCTGGGCAGAGAGCTTATAAGAGAGAAACAACAAATGAATACGATATTGCAACCTGTGTTTATAGGTTTACAAATTGGCATTGCCACTAAAACCCATTTTCTCCTATTATTGGTACAGTATTTAAACATTTGGCGATGCTGCATTAAAAGATCTTTTGGTTTGGGATAATATTATTTAAGACTTCCAGAGATGTAGCTGTGGTATTCTGTGGTAGCAGGAGTGACTCTGAGACTGGTGGCGTCTTCTAGACTAATGCCTCAATAAAAGTTTTTAAATAGATCAATAAATCAGTTTGTCTATAAGATGTCAGCTACCTTGGTATCATTTTTTGGTATTTAAGAAGTATTGTACTGTGGCTTCTAATCCTGAGTACTACAGTTAGATTATGAAATACTCAATCAGGCTATAAGCTTAATACATCAGGGACCCAAATATGTACCTGAACTAGTCAACCAAATTATCTGATATAGCCTTTTCTAACAAATAACAGAGCTGCATATTACCTGCATAAAATGTTTTTGTTGATCCCTAAAGATTTTTAAATTATAGATGTAAAGCAAGTTGAGGAAACTAACACATGCTGAGTAGGGCTTCATAGGAGTAATAAAATAATTGCCTTTAAGATTTTCAAATATGGCAGAAGGTAGGCTAGGTACTGTATAATGATTTCAGTTCAGGGTGTACACCTAAGAAAATGGAATAGGAGGGATATCTCGCTTACATTTGCAGACTTTGCTGCACAAGAGATTACTAAACAAGCTTGTTAATTAGCAGTTAAGGAATGTGTACAAACTAGGGCACAAAGGATTATGAACAGTGCAGCAGCAGCATGAATCTGTGGGGAAATAGAAGCTGTGTACACCCAGCTGGTATTATCTGTTATGCTTTAAATGTTTAAATTTGATATTACATGGGTCTCATTGGCCTATGCCCAGCATGTGGGTTCCAAATCTACAGACACTTTGTTCTCTGTAACCAGGGCTGGAAAATAAACTATGGCTAGAAATGTTTCTCATTGTATGCTAGAGAAAAAAGCAAAGGAGCTGAAGATTTAACTAAACTCCCAATTAAGTTATATTTTAGGCAAATGGAGGAATTACATAAGCAGAAAGAGGGAAAAGTGTTTCTAGATAGAAAGTATCTGTGGTAAACAGGTTTCAGATGATGTGGAATATAGAACCAGTGGAATGATGCTTGGTATTCCCAGAATTAATTAATAGGTGCAGTAATCTAGAAGGATGGGAAGTATTAGAAGAAGGATAAATGGCAGAGGTGTTTAGCCCTTCTTAAGGTGTTAGTTTTGATCCTGACAGAAGCACAGGTATTTTGAAGGACAGAATAAGCTGGTACATAGGACAGCTAAGACTAGCATACAGTTACAATGAAAATTATATGCACCAGATTATCCAGTAAATTTGTTAGGTAGGGATTTGTTACAAACCACGGAAATAGAGCTTTCTTTTGCATCAATCTCCAAAGTTGTGTATTCAGCCAGACAGTTTGTTACTTTCAATTACAGACAGGAACAGTTTCTATAGGTGCCTGTTTCAATTGAAGCCCTTCTATTTTTTAACCTTGTCCAAGACCTTCAGACTTCCAACTGATGCATCTGTGATTATCTAAACAATCTATTAAGTACAGTATTTACAGGATCTGTGTGCAAGGCACCCTACAGAACTACCTATATAAAGAGCATAGAAAGGAAATAAAATACATTCTACCAAAGTACAAAACTGTCTGTCCCAGGTTTCATTTTTAGGAATTAAGCTAGGAATTGATGGTACAAGTATTGAAGGTGCATGTGCAGGACCATTAACAAAGGTGGCAGATTTTCAATCTTTGAATTACAAAGCACTACCATTATCACCTTAAGAAAAGGAACACAAAGGGTTTTAAATCCCAGATGGAGAGCAGTTCACTCACCACACCTTGTGAAGAAATTCGCTTGACTGCTATTTGCTGAATTAAGATATATCATAATGTTAATTTCAATGATGCTGCAATTCCACTTTAACTATAACCTTACTTTATTGTATGCCAAAGTTTATATCTTTTCAGATTGAAAAAGAAAACACCTTCCTTGCCATTTGAGCTGTAAAGCTTGAAGATTATATTTTTCCTCAGTTTGATTTTCTCATTTTTAAATAGATCATTTTAATTTTAATTTTTGTTTTATTCTGGATCGATCCAAATACTTTTTGTCTACTTTTTGAGCTCAAATATGTTACTTGTTATCTGTTTTTTGTGTTATGTGTGTGTCATGACACCTGAAGAATGCAATGAATGAATATGTGTGTCAGTTTAGAGAAATGCATGTGTCTGTGTAATGTCTGAGCACTTACGTTGTTTGTGGTCCTGACTATTGCATGTTACCAATAATAAAGAAGGATTATTATTATAGCAGATATAGGGATTACCTGATATAGGGAGCTAGGGCCATGACAGAATTTGTTTCATTGATTAATTTGAATTTGTTTTGCTTGTTATATTAGGCTTTAAATAACATATACATCTAATACTGATTTAAGAGGCTATGCTCGGAAGTCAGAAATCCACCCAGCTGAGAGATCTGCATACGTCAAATGTCATTGATTTCAGAAATCATCCCATCCTATGCACAGAAGTCATTGTGAACTTTTCATCAGATGGACATTAATTTCATATGTGATAACTGATTGTCAATAACAAAAAATATGAAATGATACACCTAGTCAATATTTTGGTTATGTACACATTTAAAATTGTCACTATTTAGATTTTAAGTTAATACCACAGTCTGAATTGAGGCAGTCTCTAGTAGCCTTACAGTTCCAGCATTTTGTAGCATTATGCAGTCCTACACCTTATAATGAGTATATGCATTTACTTGCTGAGTCAGTGAGATGATTATTTGATATGTTCTTTTTACTTTAATCTATGAAAGCTAATCTGATCACACTAACCAAACACCCTGACCCACTGCTGGCCAATTGACAGTGTGATATGTCTTGGTATAAATCAAATATTCCCTTGAGGTAAATTCTGCTCTATTGCTGCTTCTGCACAAGTATTTTTCTGTACCCAATATACTGAATTTAGTGAGCCCCTTCTATTTTTCCCTATATACCTTTTTGAGCATTTCTTCCTGTAACACTACCTATTGGTTTCTTTACCTAGAGTTTAGTCACAAGCGCTCACAGATGTGCTCTGGTAGTGTGACACTTCTGTTCACCTAAGCCCATTTCTGTCTATGACCAGAACATGTCTTATTTTTTGCAACACTTTTATAACTTGTCCCACAGGATGTATGCACAACACAGTATGAGTCCTTATGCTGTCCTTCACTTTTCTGGTAACGTGCATTGATTATATCCCTGCTTGCCATTGTAATGAATATTATCCTGGGTAGTTGTTTACAATAACAGAATTCCTTGTAAAGATTAGCCCAGTATACCTAGTATTATATGAGAAACATAATATTTTCATACTAGTCTCTCTTTGTTCTCCTTACCTTTACCTGTTACACCACTATTGTGTAATTACTTGACTCTGAAAAATAACATATGTGGTCTTGCTATTATAAATTAGGTCCTTTTTATAACGCAGGTATCCTTATTGCTCAATCATAGAGCTAATGGCTACCTAGTGAAACTTAGTTATGCTGTTATTATTTGTCAATTCAAGAGTGCATGTCTGCCTATGAGTTTCATTTACTTTTAGGGGGGATCCAGAGGGATAACACATACAAGGTTATCTTAGCTTACACATTTAGCCCATTTGCCATAATGACTTCATACAGTTCTGTCCTCCTGACTGGTACTTGGGTGTGCCACTTTGCCATTTGTAAGTGGCACAACAGGGAAATGAGAAGTATGCCTGAACCAAAATGGAGAAGGAAATCCCCAGAACCCTCTGCGTGTCTTTGGCCTGCCTGGGCTGAATGGACTCTGAGTGACTTACAGAATGTCCCTGGATATCTGTGGAGGCAGACAAGTTGGCACCAGACAGGTGATGTCTATTCATAGAGTCACCACAGGGGAGCTTCAGGCACTATTCTCAGGAGTTTGTAATCCACACAGTTACAGACGTGTTGATTGTCTTGTCCAGTAAGAGTTTAACCAGAACAAAGAAAGTCATGGGAAATGGGCTACACATCCTGGGAAGCCAATCAGGATAGTTAGCGATGATTTAATCATGCAGTTGACATCACAACTTATGTAAATGATCCTTTGGGCAGTCATGCAAGTCTCTAGAACCTTCTACCCTGTATTTGAATGTTACCTATAAAACAAGGATCACTTTCTGTATACGATGAGATGCTGGTCAGATTGTAAGACGAAGGGTACCCAGCATCTCTCGAGAACACTTATATTGACTAATAAACATACATTATACTTTTTACTGAGTCTAAGTGTTCTTGTGTCCCTGGCCATAAGCACAGAATAAGCCTTAACAAACTGAAAGGTGCAGCTGCAAAGGTTAAAAGTGTTCAACAGGCATGGACATTTTAAAAAAATACAATCCTAGATGCACAGTCCAGATATATTCCATGCATTAAGAAAGGTGGAAGGAAGGCAAAACGATTACCGGCATGCTTAAAAGGTGAGGTGAAAGAGGCTATTTTAGCCAAAAAAACATCCTTCAGAAATTGGAAGAAGGATCTGGGATGTTTTTTGGCTAAAATAGCCTCTTTCACCTCACCTTTTAACCATGACGGTAATCGTTTTGCCTTCCTTCCACCTTTCTTAATGTGCAGAATACATATGGACTGCACCTCTAGGATTGTATTTTTAAACAATGTCCATGCCTGTTGAACACTTTTAACCTTTGCAGCTCCACCTTTCAGTTTTTTTCTAACTTTTTTTCATTTTATCAAAGTTTCCCTTTTTAAAGTTTAGTGTTAGAGCTGCAGATTTACTTATTGTCCCCCTTCCAGTTATTAGTTTAAATTTGATCATGATATGATCACTGTTGCCAAGTGGCCCCACCACCGTTACTTCTCTCACCAAATCTTGCGTTCCACTAAGAATTAAATCTAAAATAGCTCCCTCTCTTGTTGGTTCCAAGAACTTATCCAAACTTATCCAAACCTTTTTTGAACCCAGCTACACTAACTGCACTAACCACATCCTCTGGCAACAAATCCCAGAGCTTTATTGTGCGTTGAGTGAAAAAGAATTTTCTCCGATTAGTCTTAAATGTGCTACTTGCTAACTTCATGGAATGCCCCCTAGTCCTTTTATTATTCGAAAGTGTAAATAACCGATTCACATCTACTCGTTCAAGACCTCTCATGATCTTAAAGACCTCTATGATATCCCCCCTCAGCCGCAAGGTGATGTATATAGGGAAAAATAACCCATGCTATAGTTACATAATGTTACGTTCCTTATTAGGAGTTACCACGCAGGAAAAAAACCTGGGCATTATAGTGAATAATACATTGAAATTGTCAACCTAGTATGCTGTGGCAGTCAAAAGCATACAATGCAAAAAGCAAACAATGTTAGGAATTAATAAGAAGGGAATGGTGAATATAATGGAAAATGTCATAATGCTCCATGGTGAGACCACACCTTGAATCTGTGTGCAATTCCAGTCTCAATAAAGATATAGTTGTACTGGAATACTGAAAAGGGCGACTAAAATGATAAAAGGAATGGATTGGCAGCTCCCCTATGAGGAAAGGTTAAGGAGATTAGGGCTCTTTAGCTTGAAGAAGAGGCAGCTGAGGTCTATAAAATCATATTATGGGCAGCCAGGACTGACGCTTCTGCCCAAGCCCGCCCCTTTTACAACCAATAATTCACAGACACTGATTTGGGAGTCAACAGGCCACAGCTTTATTAAACACCCCGGAGCCCGAGCCAGGCAAATATATATCTCCAATTCCCCATTTTGCCCGTCCGCCACAAGTCAGCAAGATGGGCAACCCAGGCTATCCCAGCCTGAAAACATGTAAACCCAGGCTGTCCCAGCCAGAAAACATGTAAACCAGGCTGTCCCAGCCTAAAAACATGTAAACCCAGGCTGTCCCAGCCTGAAAATATGTAAACCCAGGCTGTCCCAGCCTGAAAACATGTAAACCCAGGCTGTCCCAGCCAGAAAACATGTAAACCCAGGCTGCCCCAGCCTGAAAACATGTAAACCCAGGCTGCCCCAGCCTGAAAACATGTAAACCCAGGCTGTCCCAGTCTAAAAACATGTAAACCCAGGCTGCCCCAGCCTGAAAACATGTAAACCCAGGCTGTCCCAGCCAGAAAACATGTAAACCCAGGCTGTCCCAGTCTAAAAACATGTAAACCCAGGCTGTCCCAGCCAGAAAACATGTAAACCCAGGCTGTCCCAGCCTAAAAACATGTAAACCCAGGCTGTCCCAGCCAGAAAACATGTAAACCAGGCTGTCCCAGCCTAAAAACATGTAAACCCAGGCTGTCCCAGCCAGAAAACATGTAAACCCAGGCTGTCTCAGCCTAAAAACATGTAAACCCAGGCTGTCCCAGCCTGAAAACATGTAAACCCAGGCTGTCCCAGCCTAAAAACATGTAAACCCAGGCTATCCCAGCCTAAAAACATGTAAACCCAGGCTGTCCCAGTCTAAAAACATGTAAACCCAGGCTGCCCCAGCCAGAAAACATGTAAACCCAGGCTGTCCCAGCCTAAAAACATGTAAACCCCAGGCTGTCCCAGCCAGAAAACATGTAAACCAGGCTGTCCCAGCCTAAAAACATGTAAACCCAGGCTGTCCCAGTCTAAAAACATGTAAACCCAGGCTGTCCCAGCCAGAAAACATGTAAACCCAGGCTGTCCCAGTCTAAAAACATGTAAACCCAGGCTGTCCCAGCCAGAAAACATGTAAACCCAGGCTGTCCCAGCCAGAAAACATGTAAACACAGGCTGTCCCAGCCAGAAAACATGTAAACCCAGGCTGTCCCAGCCAGAAACCATGTAAACCCAGGCTATCCCAGCCTGAAAACATGTAAACCCAGGCTATCCCAGCCTGAAAACATGTAAACCCAGGCTGTCCCAGCCTAAAAACATGTAAACCCCAGGCTGTCCCAGCCAGAAAACATGTAAACCAGGCTATCCCAGCCAGAAAACATGTAAACCCAGGCTGTCCCAGCCTGAAAACATGTAAACCCAGGCTATCCCAGCCTGAAAACATGTAAACCCAGGCTGTCCCAGCCTGAAAACATGTAAACCCAGGCTGTCCCAGCCAGAAAACATGCAAACCCAGGCTGCCCCAGCCTAAAAACATGTAAACCCAGGCTGCCCCAGCCTAAAAACATGTAAACCCAGGCTGTCCCAGCCTGAAAACATGTAAACCCAGGCTGTCCCAGCCAGAAAACATGTAAACCCAGGCTGTCCCAGCCTAAAAACATGTAAACCCAGGCTGTCCCAGCCAGAAAACATGTAAACCCAGGCTGTCCCAGCCTAAAAACATGTAAACCCAGGCTGTCCCAGCCTGAAAACATGTAAACCCAGGCTGTCCCAGCCAGAAAACATGCAAACCCAGGCTGCCCCAGCCTAAAAACATGTAAACCCAGGCTGCCCCAGCCTAAAAACATGTAAACCCAGGCTGTCCCAGCCTGAAAACATGTAAACCCAGGCTGTCCCAGCCAGAAAACATGTAAACCCAGGCTGTCCCAGCCAGAAAACATGTAAACCCAGGCTGTCCCAGCCTAAAAACATGTAAACCCAGGCTGTCCCAGCCAGAAAACATGTAAACCCAGGCTGTCCCAGCCTAAAAACATGTAAAGCCAGGCTGTCCCAGCCTGAAAACATGTAAACCCAGGCTGTCCCAGCCTGAAAACATGTAAACCCAGGCTGTCCCAGCCTGTATGAAGCGACCCCCCTTTATCACGTCCCCATGACTGTCGCCACCATCAAGCAAGGAGCCGAATAAACCAACCCCCGCCACCATCCAGCAAGGAGCCGAATAAATCGACCCCCGCCACCATCCAGCAAGGAGCCGAATAAATCGACCCCCGCCACCGTTCAGCAAGGAGTTGAATAAATCGACCCCCGCCACCATCCAGCAAGGAGCCGAATAAATCGACCCCCGCCACCGTTCAGCAAGGAGTTGAATAAATCGACCCCCGCCACCGTCCAGCAAGGAGCCGAATAAATCGACCCCCGCCACCGTTCAGCAAGGAGTTGAATAAATCGACCCCCGCCACCGTTCAGCAAGGAGCCGAATAAATCGACCCCCGCCACCGTTCAGCAAGGAGTTGAATAAATCGACCCCCGCCACCGTTCAGCAAGGAGTTGAATAAATCGACCCCCGCCACCGTTCAGCAAGGAGCCGAATAAATCGACCCCCGCCACCGTTCAGCAAGGAGCCGAATAAATCGACCCCCGCCACCATCCAGCAAGGAGTTGAATAAACCGATCCCTGCCACCGTTCAGCAAGGAGCCGAATAAATCGACCCCCGCCACCGTTCAGCAAGGAGTTGAATAAATCGACCCCCGCCACCGTTCAGCAAGGAGTTGAATAAATCGACCCCCGCCACCGTTCAGCAAGGAGTCGAATAAATCGACCCCCGCCACCATCCAGCAAGGAGTTGAATAAACCGATCCCTGCCACCGTTCAGCAAGGAGTTGAATAAATCGACCCCCGCCACCATCCAGCAAGGAGTTGAATAAACCGATCCCTGCCACCGTTCAGCAAGGAGTTGAATAAATCGACCCCCGCCACCGTTCAGCAAGGAGCCGTACCAGCCACAACTGCACCCAGTTGTTTGGCTATGGACCACTGACCTGCCCCCATTCAGGTCCGCCACCAGTTACCACAACATAACCCCCCACCAATCGGCTCGGGCTACCCGCCACAGGCGCAGGTAAAATTACCTGCGACCCCCCCAAGATGCGGCCAGGACTCCCTCAGAGAATACGTTCCACAGCCTCCTGCAGCGAATTCAAGAACAAATCCATGCCGAGAAAGGAAAAATGCACCCCCATCCCCCCGGAAGAAGCCAGGCACCAGTTCCCAGGACCAATCGTGCCGGATATGGAAACCCTCGATCAAAGTCAGCCACGAACCAATCTGCTGATTGGCCTTAGCACGACAACGATGCCAGATCTTCTGTTTGATCACTGCAGGGCGCAGAATGATATCGGACCAACAGATTACAGTGGATGGCAGCAGGAAAGAAATGCACATCAGATCCCTGCGTACCATGTCAACGAACCGCCGGCCCGACATCTTCCCCCAATCATTTCCCCCAAGGTGAATAATCAAAATGTCCAGAGGACTAAGACAAGCCATCCCCCGCCGCAAACACCGCAACAATTCCCCCCCAACACATCCCCTTCCGCCCCAACCAACAAAAGGACACCCCACGCCCCCCCAAGTCCAGATTTGTCCCGTACGGACGCTCCTGAGCATGTGAAAAGGCCCAAGCCACGTAGGAGTGTCCCACGATCCACACGATGAGCTCACGATGGACCACACCTGCAAAGAGAGACACGTTAATATCATGTGCGATTAAGGAGACCCCTTACGCACACGCCTGGTGAAAGCATCAGACTTCCACCTACCGATCTGCTGAATCATCCGCCCGAGAGACCTGAGAGTGCCGCAGAGGTCGCAGCCCCAATCCGAAAAGAGTGAGTCCAAAACCTCGCAGAGCCCAACCCTAACGCGGCCAAGCAAGCCTGCAACACCGCCTCAAACTCATACTTTGTCAATGGCTTCAAACCCGGTGCACCAGAAAATGAACGCCCCCCCCCCCCCACCACAGGACGAATCCACCCATAGGCAATGCCATTCACTACGGGACAAGTACGCAGACCTAGCACAGGGTGAAGCACCACAGAAGACCATCTGGCCAATTGATCAGTCTTGGATCTATGAATAAATAAAACAACTGACTGCACTGATCCGCACGTACTTAAATAAAAGCCTGGATGCATCAGACCCCTTGTTCGACGCGCCACCAACTCGCTCACACAAAAAGCCCCGAAAAATGCCCAGACGAAGGCCAACCAGAACAGACAACACTCACACTCATTGTCACAAATACCCGACAACACATCCCACAAGTGACCCAGAATATCCTGCGTAATAGGCAGGCGTTTGTCACCCACCTTGGGAGCACTGCGCGCCCAGCCCGCCAGCAACCGCCGGATCAAAAACCTCCCCACTGGGAATCCCCAACCATGTGCCCTCGTAAAGAAGGAGAATCCAGCCAAATGCCTGTAAACTTTAGACCTAGAAGCGCCCAACCCCCTAGACGTCTCTACAAACCTCACCAGTAACTCATCAGAGACCAGACCCCAACGCCAACCCTGACTAGCCGAGAAGGACACCACCTTATGAGCGGACTTCACATAGCAGTTCCAGGTGGATGAAGCTAACGATGACCAGAGCAGCATCCATGCTTCCGGGTGCCGAAGCTCCAGAGGAAAGATGGCATCGATGCTCCCTGCAGATCCGCTTCTGGTGCAAGCTCCTGAAACAAGGTCCACTTGCAACAAGAAAGAGAATCAGCGATGGAGTTAGCTGCACCCGGGACATGCCTGGCCCAGACCGTGATGTTCAATCCCATGCAACACAGCACCAACTCGCGCAGCAAGTCCGAAAGCAAGATACACTTAGCAGCCCGCCTGTTAATCACCTCTACCACCCCCAAATTATCGCACCAAAAAAAACACTTTTTTGTCTCGCAATTGCACACCCCAAAGGACAATGGACACCACTATTGGAAACAGTTCCAAGAATGAAATATTCCTGGTAACACCCGACTCCCGCCAATCCGCCGGCCAAACATCAGCACACCAGGATCCCCAAAAATAGGCACCAAAATCCGCCGACCCAGCCACATCAGTATAGAGCTCGACGTCGTGATTAGATACCGCCGCACCTTGCCACAGCGAGCAGCCATTGAAATCAACCAAGAAACGGTCCCATATCAACAAGTCTTCCCACAGCCGCCACGTAATGCGAATCCTATGACCACTTTTCGCAATCCAGACATACTATGACTCAACCGACGGATGAATACCTGAGCCATAGGGATCACCCGACTTGCAAAGTTAAGACTCCCCACCAACAACTGCATCTGATGCAGTGTCAACTTCTTAGCCCGCACAGCCCGGGACACCAGATCCCGTAACGCTGCCACCTTGGCAGCAGGCAGACGCGAGGTCATCGCAACCGAGTCCAACTCAATGCCCAGGAAGGCCAAACAAGGCAAGGGCCGTCTGTCTTGTCTGCAGCTAAAGGAATCCCAAATTCCACCGCCCTATCCTGGAAACACTGCAATAGCTGTGAACATGTCGTCGAAGACGCCTTCCCCATAAACAAGAAATTGTCCAGGTAGTGAACAAGTATAGCTATCCCGGCCCGTTCCGCTACCACCCAATGGACAAAGGAGCTGAAGACTTCGAAATAGGCACACGCGATGGAACAACCCATAGGCAGGCACCTATCAAAATAGAATTCCTCCTGAAATCGAAAACCCAGTAATGGAAAACATTCAGGGTGGATCGGGAGAAGCTGGAAGGCAGACTCAATGTCCACCTTAGCCATCAAAGCTCCCACGCCACAACGACGAACCATGGCTACCACCGCCTCAAAGGATACGTACCGCACCGAACAGGGATCCTGCGGGATGTGATCATTAACGGACATACACCCCGGGAAGGAAAGGTTGTGAATCAGCCGGAACTTACCCGGCTCCTTTTTCGGTACTACGGCCAAAGGGAAGAAAACCATGTCATCCATCGGAGGGACCGGGAAAGGCCCCCCAATCCGCCCCAAAGCAATCTCGCTTTGCAACTTGGCCAGGAGCACGTGAGCCAATTTACGAACTGACGGACAATTATGACCTCCACCCACCCCCACCGGACCCGCAAAGGGAATATAAAAACCTTGTTCAAAACCTACCCACAACAAATTAGCAACCGCCACTTTTGGGTACCTACCCAGCCAGGACCGCATGGCGTCCAAGCGGACGGGGGTAGGAGCCACACTCGAAAAGTCACTTAGGAGGGTTCTTAGGAATGACTCCCCCCACCCATACGCTTTGGACACTTGGAGGCAGGGTGTCCCTGTCCGCACCCGGAACATGCTTGCTGGAACTTGCAATCGGGAAAATTGCACGCCAGACGATTGTACTTCCAACACACATCGGGGAAAGCAACCCCTGCTCGACTACCGCCCCCGGAGGCGGCCCCAGACCGAAAGGACCGCACACCGGAGACACCAGTGGACCTACCCGTGTCCACTGATGAAATAGACCCTGCCTTGGAACCCATCTGGGTCAACCACAACCCAACATCCCTGGTCCCCCAAGCCATGTGCTTATTTTCTTCCATTAAGTCGCGGAATCGCTCATCATAATTGAGCCACGACCATCCCTCATACACCCGACTGGCATCCAAAATGGCATCAGCATAAGCGAGTAACGGACCGTATTGGGCCGGATCACGATGCTCTACCACACTGGCCAGCTGAAGAAAGGAGCAGATCCAATTCAGCACGTTACGCGCCACCCGGCGATCCTCCCCCCCTGCGGCCTATCACCCCCACGCCGACTTTTCTTTAGAGATGTGAATCGTGTGATCGATCGTCTTAACGATCGATTTCGGCTGGGAGGGGGAGGGAATCGGATCGTCGCAGTTTGGGTTTTTTAAATATCGTGTAAATCGAAAACCGGCACACTAAAACATCCCTAAAACCCACCCCGACCCTTTAAAATAAATCCTCCACCCTCCTGAACCCCCCCAAAATGCCTTAAATTACCTGGGGTCCAGTGGGGGGGTCCCGGTGTGATCTTCCACTCTCGGGCACACTAAAACAACCCTAAAACCCACCCGACCCTTTAAAACAAATCCCCCACCCTCCCGAACCCCCCTAAAATGCCTTAAATTACCTGGGGTCCAGAGGAAGGGTCCCGGTGTGATCTTTTACTCTCGGACCTCCGGTGCATTGTACAAAATGGCGCCATTTTCCGTACGGAAAAACGATTCGCGTGCAGGAAGTCGTTCCCGGACCCCCGCTGGACTTTTGGCAAGTCTTGTGGGGGTCAGGAGGCCCCCCCAAGCTGGCCAAAAGTCCCTGGGGGTCCAGCGGGGGTGCGGGAGCGATCTCCTATGCTCCTGACGTCGGGGGACAAAAAACAAAATGGCGCCGGCGCTACCTTTGACCTGTCATATGACAAGGCAAAGGTTGCGCCGGCGCCATTTCTACAACGCACCGGAGGCCCGAGAGTAAAAGATCACACCGGGACCCACCCTCTGGACCCCAGGTAATTTAAGGCATTTTGGGGGGGTTTGGGAGGGTGGGGGATTTATCTTAAAGGGTCGGGGTGGGTTTTAGGGTTGTTTTAGTGTGCCGGTTTTCCCGCCCTCCCCCTTCCCCCGATTTACGATTTTTTGACGATAAATCGGGGGAATTGTTATTGTATCGCGGCTCTAACGATTTTTGACGATTTAAAATATATCGGACGATATTTTAAATCGTCAAAAAACGATTCACATCCCTACTTTTCTTCGCCTTCCTCCTCCCTCAGCATCCCTCGAGCAGCGTGAAGATATCTATATATTTCCGCTGCCTGATCTTCCATTGGAGGGATCTTGCAACATCCTCCCACAGCTCCGATAAGCTGACGAGAGCAGGAGACCCCCTTTCCAGGACCTGGCCGGACGCTCCACCCCCTCCTTGAGTACCAACGCCCCGCACCAAAACATCGGAGGATGCTGACGAGGAAGATGAAGAAGAAGCGGTAGAGCTGGAGCAGGATCGCTTCTTCTTGTGCCGGGACCGCACACATTTCTTGGAAGCCACGGCACTAGCATCCGCAGGCGCCCCAACTGCAGCTGGAGAAGCAGTGGCCACATCACTCACGTGACACCCACGCCAGACGCAGGCAACTCACCAATCGGACTGCTGGCACCACCGGATTCGACCGGAGCTGAAGCCTTGGAACCCGATGGACGCTGTCCACTGGTTGGACCACCCACGCCGACTGGCGTGGGTGGTCCACGCCGGTCCCATCTCTGCGGGTCCCATCTCTGCGGCTACCAGCATGCCCACAGGACTGGGCATGCTGGTAGCCGCAGAGATGGGATCATTGCGCCACTCCATTTATTTATTTATTTATTTATTTAAACATTTTTATATACCGGCATTAGTTGTGGACATCATGCCGGTTTACATCAAAACTGGTAAAGTATGGAAGTTACATTTTAACAGGGAATTAGAAACTGGGAGGAGGGTAAATAATTAAATAGAATAGACGAGAAATAACAGTAACATTAACATTAACATGGTTCCTCGGTGTGAACGAGGAGAGAGGATAACAACATATGGTTCCTCAGTATGAGGAAGATGGAACAGACGCAATGTGGTCTATTTTTTATTGGAGGAGGTGTGAGTTTTTATTCTGGGTAGGCATGTTTGAACAACCATGTTTTCAATTTCTTTTGTCGCGAAGGACCCGGCCCGTCATCCATTCCATCCCCCGGAGGAATCTGCGGATACAGATCAGAAGCAGCAGCCACAGGCCCAGCCGACCCGGAACCACCTGGACTCGCCCGTGGTCCCTCAAAGAAGTAAGGACAACCCCGGGGACCATCACCCGAAGAGACCGGGGCCTGCAGACCCCTCCAAGGGCCCAAACTGACGCCCCAAGGGGGAACTGAAGGAGCAGGGAACCACCCAGATGGACCGCCGTACCAAGACGGCGAAGGGCCCCCAAGCCACGTAAGGAAAAAGGGGCCATAACCATCCCCAGGACCCCCACCCTGTGGTGAGCCCCTGCTAGCGGACCACCAGTCAGCAGCTGGGCTCGTAGCCAGACTATGGCCCTGGGCCCCAAGGGAACCAGAGGGACCCCACCCAGAAGATCCAGCCGGAGGGTACCGGACACTGGCCCTGCCGCCATCTAACCCCGGAGCTGGATTTGCAACCGGAGCCCCAGAAGCCTCTACCCTGGGAAAACCGGAGGCTGTCCATCCAGGGGGGCTTGATCGCTGGCACTAGCCCCCTCCCCAACAGAAGAGCCCCCGACCAGGTCCTGCACGGGAACAAGCCCAGCACAGGGTCCAGGCACAGGAGAAGGCAGCGCAGCCCTATCCTCTGCGACTCTGCCTGTTACAGCACCGGACAGCTCCATGTGCACAAGCATCGCGAGGGGAAGAAGAAGGGGCGCGACCCGACAGAGGCTGAGCAGGCAAAATGGCCATGCGAGAGCCCCCTTACTGCCCGGCATTGCAGTCGCACCCCCCCCCCCCCCACGCCTGGGAACGAGAGGCCCGCCCCTTAGCCACGCTCATGCCAGCACTCACCACCGGGCCGACTGCCTCCGCCCTCAAATCGCCACCGTGGACATCAGGCACAGCACCCTCCATCACGTCTGACGCCATTGCCGCGTCCTCGGACGCCATCCTGCTCACAATTCGCCGTCGACACGCCGCAACCAGATTCACCTCCACCGCACCGGCTCAAGAAAATCCTCCGGAATATGAAAAACAGACGCCCCCCCCCCTTTTTCCGACGGAACCGCGATGCAGCGCCAGATGCCCGGCCAAGAAGAGGGACTGACCAGAAGGTTTCAGTTAATCCCTCTACGGGCTCCTCCCCCCCACCCCCTCGGGAGCCAATCAGCTCCCTCCACGATGTGGTTCAAAGAACCACCCAATCCCGACGCAGCAGGACACACGGGGGCCCGGGTGACCATCCGGTCACCTAGAGGCTCCCCTCCCCCAGCAAGGCGCCAGCCAGGCTTGCATGAGCGAGCCTGGTGCCATATTGTCCTGGTCGGACAGGCATGAAGCCTACCCGACCTCTCATTAAAGGCCTTGAAGGAGTAAATCTGAATCGGTTATTTACACTTTCAGATAATAGAATAACTAGAAGTTAGCAACTAGCACATTTAAAACAAATCAGAGAAAATTATATTTCACTCAATGAACAATTAAGCTCTTAAATGTATTGCCAGAGGATGTGGTTAAAGCAGTTAGATTAGCTGGGTTTAAAAAAAAGATTTGGATAAGTTCCTGGAGAAGTCCATAAACCACTCTTAATCATGTTAATTTAGGGAATAGCCACTGCTTATTACTGGCATTAGAAGCATGGGATCTTTTTAATGTTTGGGTATTGGTAATCTTGATTGGCCACTGTTGGAAACAGGATGCTGGGCTTGATGGACCCTCTGTCTGACCCAGTTTGGCAACTTATATTCTTATTTAGGGGAAAATGCTTGTCAAGGTTTTTGTTTACTGCAAGGAAATGTTTGGGGCTGTAGGGCCAGTGCAAGGGTATGAGATGCCCTGCGTAAGACTTCAGCCATGCATTCACTCCCTCTCCAGCCCCAGAAAATGTAACTTCCTCTATCTCCCAACCTCCCACCCTCCCCCAGCTCCTGGAGTGTTCTTGCCAATTCCCACAATCTCAAATATGGTTCTGGGAGCACAGGTGGCAGTATCAGCGCTGCCGTGAATTTGGAAATTAAGTTGGGTTATGGGGCTACTGAAAGCCTCTACAATGGGAGACAACCATTTGAGCAAGGGTGGTAGAAGAAGCAACAGGGAGCTCGCTCCCACTGATACAGCAAGGCTTGGGCCTTAGCTTATGCCAGCCTGATCCAGTCCTGCTGCTGCTGTCGCCCTAAAAACTGTAGAACTTTAGGAAACTACCTAGTACATCTAGTGCTTCCACTGTCCCAGACTGTGAGGCCAGCCCTGAAAACCTGCTGCCTACAATTGCTCCCCCTTGGCACTCTATGAAGTTAAAAGTAGCAGATTTAAAACAAACTGGAGAAAATGATTTTTCAATGCACAATTAAGCTCTGGAATTCATTGTTAGAGCAACCCTGGAGGAAAGGAGGAGCAGGGGTGATATGATTCAGACTTTCAGATACTTAAAAAACTTTAATGATCCAAAGACAACGAGAAACCTTTTCCGTAGGAAAAAAATCAGCAGAACCAGAGGTCACGAGCTGAGGCTCCGGGGAGGAAGACTAAGAACCAATGTCAGGAAGTATTTCTTCACGGAAAGGGTGGTGGATGCCTGGAATGCCCTTCCGGAGGAAGTGGTGAAGTCTAAAACTGTGAAGGAATTCAAAGGGGCGTGGGATAAACACTGTGGATCCATCAAGTCTAGTGGGCGTAAATAAAGAGGAGGCAGCAAAACACTGCACGGAGCGGCAGTAGCCACAGAGGCGTTCACGGAGCGGGATGCCAGTGGCCAGTGGTTGGTATTCCGCCTTCACGGAGGGCTGCCATCTCCAAATAAAACTAAAACAAGAAACAAACAAACAAAGCAGGGGTGGGTAGGAGTATGGGGCAGGGGTGTGGCCTGCTTGTTGCGGCGGTTGCTACCCCTGTTTGAGCTGGATGTTCACTGGGATGCGGATACAGCGCTGCTCTCTGCATGGTGGAGGGGTGGAAGGGAGTTGGGGCCGGAGGGTGCTGGAAGCCAATAGTGATGGGTGGGAGGAAGAAAAAGGGTGGAGGGAGAAAAAGGGTGGGAAAAAATAAATAATAAATAAATAAATGGATTAACTGCGTGGCTTGCTGGGCAGACTGGATGGGCCGTTTGGTCTTCTTCTGCCGTCATTTCTATGTTTCTATGTAATTAGGGCACTTAGTGTACCTGGGTTTATAAAAAGTTCGGAAGAATTCCTGGAGAAGTTCATTAACTGCTATTAATCAGGTTGACTTAGGGAATAGTCACTGCTATTACTGGCAATAGTAGCATGGGATCTATTTTATGTTTGGGTACTTGCCACGTACTTGTTGTAACCTGGTGGAAACAGGATGCTGGGCTTGATGGACCCTTGGTCTGACTCGTTATGGCATCTTTCTTATGTTCTTATGAAGTGGAGGAATGAGAGAGTGAACAGTGTGAGCTGAGTTTTTTTTTACACGAATAAAGAGTAAATAGTGGCTGCAGGGAAGGGGCAAGAAAGGTCATGCTGTATTTTATTTAAAAAGCACAATGTGGTGATGCGATCATTTTACTGAGTTACTAGGTTAGGTTAATGCATTTTTGAAGATTATATTTTTTTCTTTCCCTTCAAGATTTCTCCAGGTGTAGTTTTTTTTTGCAGTACACATTGCATTTCTTTTAATGAGACAATTTCCAATTTCTTTCTGTATATTTTCTTTGGCATAAATATTCCTCCGACACACCTAGAAGAGGGGGGGGGAGATTCCTCCTAGCTCACCTGCAAACATTATGGCCCCACAGTAGTGCACACATTGTTGGCAGATTGGGAAATTTCACACTCAGCTGGGCGATTTCTTTTCCATTCTGTAGGAAAAAAACCACATTTGTGCGGTTGCGTTAGATCTGGGATGGCCACCTGACTGCCAGCAACCCTCAAGTTTGCCGCTTTTTCCTTTGCTGCACAGTCCCTCCAGCAGTCGCAGAATGATGACTCATCGGCAGTAGCAGCTCCACCAGCAGTCGCAGATTGATGACTCATCAGCAGCAGCTCCACCAGCAGTCGCAGAATGATGATTCTTAAGCAACTGCAATAATGCTCAGTCCTACAGAAGGGTTGCAAACCTCGCTTATTTCCCGCGTGATTGGGCTTTTTTCCAGTCATTCGCGGGCTTTGTTTTGATTCGCGGGTTGCTTGTAATTGGGCGTTTTTTCCTGCCAATCGCGTTTTTGTTTGGGCTTGGTGGGCTGGACCTGTGCTCTGATGTTGCAGTGATTGGCTGCTGCTGCCGGTGAGGCCTGTCCATAGCAGGCGCACTCTAACCTATTGCAGCATTAAGCTAACCAGAGCCAGCAATCCCAGGAGCGCGTGGGCAGACCCGGCCTGGCATTGCAGGAAGCAACAAGCGTCGTGGGTGACCAAGAAGCTTCTGTGCAGCTGCAGCCCTGAATGCTGAAAGGTGTGGAGCACTCAGCTGCCTACAACCAGGGATCAGGAGGGGAGAATGAGTGTGGGGGGATTGAAGACGGGTTTGTAGGGAGTGGGGAGGGGGAAATGAGTGTTATGGGGCCAGAGATGTGCTCGGAGGGGGGAATCTGTGTGTGTGGGGGCCAGAGATGCGCTCGGAGGGGGGAATCTGTGTGGGGGCCAGAGATGCGCTCGGAGGGGGGAATCTGTGTGGGGGCCCGAGATGCGCTCGGAGGGGGGAATCGGTGGGTGTGTGTGGGGGGGGCAGAGATGCGCTCGGAGGGGGGAATCGGTGGGTGTGTGTGGGGGGGGCAGAGATGCGCTCGGAGGGGGGAATCGGTGGGTGTGGGGGGGGGGCAGAGATGCGCTCGGAGGGGGGAATCGGTGGGTGTGTGTGGGGGGGGCAGAGATGCGCTCGGAGGGGGGAATCGGTGGGTGTGTGTGTGGGGGGGGGGCAGAGATGCGCTCGGAGGGGGGAATCGGTGGGTGTGTGTGTGGGGGGGCAGAGATGCGCTCGGAGGGGGGAATCGGTGGGTGTGTGTGGGGGGGGGGTAGACATGCGCTCGGAGGGGGGAATCGGTGGGTGTGTGTGTGGGGGGGGGGTAGACATGCGCTCGGAGGGGGGAATCGGTGGGTGTGTGTGTGGGGGGGCTGAGGATGTGCTCGGAGGGGGGAATCAGTGTATGGGGCTGGTGTTTTTTAATTTGTCCTACACCACTTTTAATTTCATGTAATCTTTTTCTCATTTCTTCTCCCTGCAGCAGATCTCCTTTGTAAGAAAGCCTGTCCATACCTGCTGTTTCTGTCATTGGCTGCTACACTACTGAATGGATTTGATCTGCTATGGCTAAAGTAAGGACCTAAAAGATCCTGCTAAGCGTGGGAAGAGGAATGTGAGCTAAAAGCATGGATTCAGTCTGTTGTCAGCAATGAGAGTAAGGCTGTGTGCACATTTTGTAAGTGTGACATTCGTGCACATCAGGCAGACCTTCTGCAACATGCAAACAGTTAAGCTTCCTTTGTCATCTATGCAACTCACACACATTGGGGTTGCAATTTCACGTGTTTTGGGCTTGGTTTTTTTGGAAAAAAGTGCTTGTTCTTTCATGAACACCTGGCAGCCCTAAGCGGTGTCTTTCCAACCCGTTCTTTTCTGCTGTCCCTGTGATGTTTTCTAGCAAGCAGCGGGACTGAGTGTAAAGGGCTCCAGGCGGGGGGCTCTGCACTGGGAGCGTGGAAAGGAAATCAAGGTGGCGATCAGGTCTTTAAGTCACAATCTCTGGGGCCGATGCAATGCAGTGAGCTCAGCCGAGCGCATTGTTTAACCTGCGGTGGGACACGGGTTAAACAGGCGCTAATCCACCCCCTAATGCAATAGAGGGATTAGTGCCTATTTAACGCGCCTCGGACACGGAGTGAATGAGTTAGCGCTCATCATATGCAAATGCACTCATTCACTCCAAATGCAAAAAGATACATTGAAAAGAAGGAGGGAAAAGCAGACAAAACTGCTTTTCTGTACTTCTTTTTTTAAAGTAAATAAAATAACTCAGCAGACGGGCGAGTTATGAACACCGACGCTGTCAGTTTTTATATCCGGCCGGCTGCCAGTAAACAGTCTGCGGCCGTTTTCATTACTGGCAGACAGGGCAGCGCAGCGGGGGGAGTTAGGAAGGAGGTGCTAAGGTCGTGACACCCCCCCCCCCCCCTTATTTAAATATTGCATGTTCCCGTCCCCCCTGCGTGTGCTGAAGTCAGTGCCTCCTTTCCGGGAAGATTTTTGCGTCGGCCCCTATGTTTGCTGCCATTCTTATGAGCTGCTCTGATTGCTGCCCTTAGGATTCACAATAATTTGACTTTCAGAAACTTGAGCATCAAAATGTTAGGATTTAGGGGTCAAAGCTTGAATGGGGGGAGCGCTGAGCACCGCCCCGTAAAGAGAGTAGAGGGGAGTTAGCCTGCAAGAGACTCCTCAAAGCTCACAATTTTACTTGCACACAGAAACCTGAGATTTACCTTTTGTGCTCTCTGTAACCTGTAATTTTACTTTACTATTGTTGTTTTATAATTTGTATTATGGTTTTTTTTTCAATTTGATATTCCCTTATCCTGTATTTGGTGAGGGTCTGTTTGTATATTCCATGTGGGACTGAGGGGAGGGATTCTGCTAGCATTTAGTTTTTGTGTAAGGTTTGTATCAGTCCAGCTTGTTTTGTTTTCCAGCAGGGAATAGATTTTTATTTATTTAAAAACATCTCTAATTCACATATTACATAAAGTTCATTATTTAGCTGCTTTAGGGCAAGTTACTTCATTTCCAGTTTTGTTGTTTCATAGATAGGATGTTGCTGTGTGAGTTTTGGGAGTTGGTGCTGTTTAAATGTGATGGGTTTGATACAAAGGTGCTGAGAGTGTTTTCTGCAGGGTTTTCTGTTAATTCACAAAGTGCCCGGTACAGGAGGGAATTAACTCTCCAGATTGTCTTTCTCTGGTCCTCAGCCCGACCTGTCTCTGATCCTGACTACATCGAATAGAAAGGGAAAGTCTAAATCTCGCCCGTCTCCCATGGATGGTTTTATGGGTTCTGGGACTTCAGTGGAGCCCAGGAAGGGGGTTCTGCCTTCTCCAGAGCCAGATCCCTCCTCGGTGCAGCCTCTGGCAGAGCCCCCGGGATCAGAGGAGGGGGCAGGGCTGGCTCTGGATCCAGGGCCGCCATCAGGAATTTTGAGGCCCCATACAGCCAAAATGTCTGGGCCACAAGCGCACCTGCCACCTGGCGGCTTCGGGCCCCCATATGTGGCAGTAGATCCTGGGGCCCCATACTGCAGGCCCAAGAATACTGCCCTGATGGCGGCCCTGTCTGGATCCACTGCAGCCCAGGACTTTGGGCTCTCTGTGGATGGTTGTGGAGCGGCCGGAAGCAACAATGAGCAGCAAGTTGGAAAGGATTGAAGGGGAAATCTCCTCAGTGACCCAGGAGAAGAAAATCTCTGCTCATGCTAAGCGGCTGCAGGCACTGGAGAGCAAGGTAGGACATTTACTCATTAATTCTCCTGTGTCCATTCAGGATAAAGTTTGTTAGAAGGAAAATTAAGAATTTGGAAAATGTTGCCAAAAGAGAAATATTTTAGAATTATCAACTTTCCCAAGAGAGAATATTTCACCAGGGGAGATGATTAATAATTATTTAGGGGAGGCTTTGGAAATATCTAAGGAATCTCTTCTTCTAATTAACCACATTTCTTTTCTAGTGAAAATTAAATGTATAAAGATCTTCTGTCTCTTGTTGCTGATCCACAAATTTCAAGGAAGAAGTTGAACCCCAAAAGTAATTTTCTAAACCTTGGTCACTTTTAGTCTTCAATTCTCAGCCAGGCTCCCCCGCTTTATTTATTTTGTTTATATTATATTATATACTGTTATTCTGATAACAATCATAACAGTTCACAGTATAAATATAAATAAAATCAATTACAAATTATAAATGATTATAAACAAAACATTAAATTCAATATAAATATTACAGCATAAATAGTAAAAACATAATAAACTAAAATGAACAACAAAGTCAATTTAAAAAATAAATTTCCTAGTCTGGACCCAGGACAATGGGGTTAAGTGCTCCCCTGCTAGCAGATGGAGGCTGAGTCAGATTTCAAAGCTGACGTCACCCTAGATACCCCCTGCAGTGACCTCGGCCATCCAGTATCGCTCTGTCTCCTAGCAGATATAGAGGTGCTAACCCATTACCAGCTGGAAAAAGAATGAGCCCCGCTCTCCTGTGGTGATACCTGAAGGTCCCTCTCCCAGTTGAGAATTCCTGAGGTGATTTCCGAGATTTCTTGGAGATGGGCCTTGGTCCGGTAGCCGGTTCCTGGCGTGGACTTTGCTGCTGAAGCAGCTGAAAGGCAGCGGGTGCAGGAAGCAGAGCGTGGTGGTGAAGGCCTAAGCCCTCTACCCCTGCAGCCAGAGACCGTCTCTGTACTCAGCCGGTATGCACTGAGCTCGGGAAAGTAGAGGAGAACTCCTCTGTGTTAAGATTAGTTCGTGTGTGCGCCCTGGGCCGAGGTGAGAGATGATACAGCCCACAGGGAGGAGCCCCGTGAGCCTCACCGTCGGGAGGCGAGGTCACATTGAAGTCAGACACAGTATCGGGCTAGAGTCTTTATTAAAGAGAGAGGGTGACACAACCCACGGAGTGGGGGGTGTCAGAGAGAAGGTCTCCGATCCAGAGACACTGGGTCCATGGATAGGAGAATACCCCGAGTGGATACCTCCGTAGTGTAGATGATGATCTGTAGAGCAAGGTACACTGATGATGTTTTCAGTAGAGATGGTAGTGGCCTGCGGAGCGGGGTGCACCTGAAGAAGGTCCTCAGCTGAGTTGGTAATGGTCCGCAAAGCGGGGTACACCGGAGAGGGTCCTCAGTAGTGCTGATAGCGGTCCGCAGAGCAGGACGCGCTGATGAGGCCCTTTAATAGAGGTGGTAAGGCCCGCGGACCGGGCTACTCATGCTGAAGATCCTCAGTAGAGATGATAGTGATCCGCTGAGCAGGGAACGCCGGTGAGGTCCTCAGTAGGGATGGTGGTGGTCCGCGAAGTGGAATACATGAGAGGAATCCTCGGTAGCACAGGTAGTAGTCCGCGGAGCGGGGTACTCACGGAAGCGTGGCTTAAGGTTCCAGGGAAGCCCCGGGGAATGGGGCAGGCAGAAGTCCCAAGCGAAAGGCCCTCTGAGGAGCGGATAGCCGAGACGAGGAGAGGGCCCCCGAGGAGCGGGTACCCCAAGACGTCTATGCCTGGAAGCAAGAACTGGAATGCAGGTTCTCTGAAACGAGGTAGATTTAGCAAGAAGGGTTCTCTTTGCTAAGTCATCGGTAGGCAGGGCCAGCTGGCTTAAATGTCCTGGGTGACTGACCTCATCCGGAGGGGACGCCCCTGAGGTTCCCCCCCATGACGGCTTTAAGACTGGCCTGTGCACGCGCCTAGGGACCTCCAACGACAAGATGGTGGTCAGCTGCGTCTGTGCCGCCCCGGGAGGCTTGGAAGTGGTAGCAGGCCGTCGGCAGCTGGCAGAGGCTGCCAGTCTACCCCATGGAGTCAGAAAAGTGAAGAGAGAGGTGAGCAAGAGTGGTTGCAGCTGTCTCCGACCGACGGGCGTAACACTCTAATTCCCTGTACGTACCTGGATCAGTCCAGACAGTGCGTGATATCCCCCGTCCAGCAGATGGAGTCAGAACAGAGTTTGAGCGCGTCAGCATATAGAGTAGTGCACCCTCTGCTGGAGCTCAGTATTCTTCTGACTCCAGCAGATGCGAGTGGGGGGATCCACTAGCTCCCCCAGATTGACAGGGTTTCTTCATTTTTGGTTATTTCTTTCTTTTTCTCCACAGTATTTCCCTGTCTTATGTTTCTCTTCATTTTGGATCCTTTAAAATTTAAAAAAAAAAAAAAAACTTTTCAATTTTTGAGGAGGCGTGTGTCTGTGGCTTTGCCTTCTCTATTCTGTACTCCTTTCCTCTTCCGTTGGGGTAAGTGGAAGTTTTTTGAGTTTCTTTCTCCACAGGTTTGCTTCTTTTTGGTGGTGCCCCGTGGATGCCGGTGGTTCCGGCCGCTCCACGCGTCGTTTGTGGGTCCCGCGGTTCGCAAGCTCCGCCCGCGGGTGTGTGCTCAACTGAAACGGGGGTTTTCCCCCGCAGTTCCTGGACCCCTCCGGCGGGTTGTTAGGGCCATTCCAGGCCCCCCCGCGGCACTAGCTCGTTTTTGGCCCCCCCCCCCCCCCCCCCCCGAGGCTTTTTTCCCAGTGCTGACATGCCGCGGTCCTCGGTGTGAGGCCTGCGGCGAACCGGGGAATCAATTTCTGAGGGAGGGGCTTTGTGAGCGGTGCTTCCCCGATGGGGAAGGCACCCTGCAGTCCTCCGGTGCGATTTCGGACCTGCCTCCTCCTCAGCCCGGGCGGCGCGGACCAGCCACGACGCCGCCTTTGGCGGGAACGGCGGCCATTTTAGGGGGACAGCGTGAGACTGACTCGCTCCCAGATGCAGACAGGATTGGTTGCACTGGCTCTCAACAGGCTTTGCCCCCGGCGGGGGGTTTGCCCGACCGGGGCTCCCAGGACGGTTCCCCCCCCCCCCAGGGATTCCAATCAGCTCCCCGTTTTTCTCACCTGACTTTATTCTGGCAATGCACATGGCTTATTTGCAGGGTATGGGAGCGCAGGCGCCGAATCCCCTGGGGGCCCCTCCCCCCAAGGTTCCTAAACTTGCTGTTGGTCTCACCGCCTCGCCCGTTACACCTGGATCCCTGCCGGGTCCCTCTCCCGTGCCACCCCGGCGTACCTCGGGGGCGGCTTCGCCGGTGAGAGACGACTCCCCGGAACCCCCGGAGGCGCATCCGGATGGACATACGGAGGGGGACGACCCTCGAGCCCTACGGATTTTTCAAAAAGAAGAGCTGGATGAACTCATCCACCATATTATTCAGGAGCTGGACCTTGACCCACCTCCAGATCCGCCGTTGCCACCTCTTCTCGCAAAGGGGATCCAGTACTTGCCGCCCTCCGTTCTAGGGCAAGGGCTTTCCCTATCCATGAGTCCTTCCTACAGCTTCTCACCAGGGAGTGGGACACTCCCGAGGCGTCCTTGAAGGTCACACGCGCCATGGAAAAGCTATACCCGCTCCCTGAGGATTTTTTGGATCTTATCAAGGTGCCCAAGGTGGATTCAGCGGTGTCGGCAGTGACCAAGAGGACGACCATCCTGGTCACGGGTGGAACGGCCCTGCGGGATACGCAGGACCGTAAACTAGAACCTCAAGAGGGTCTTCGAAGTCTCCGCCCTAGGAATGCGGGCCGTGATGTGCAGTTCGCTCGCGCAAAGGGCCAGCTTACTCTGGGTATAGCAGCTTCTCACCTCTCAGGAGTTGCCCCCCGAAGAGGCCGCCCAGGCAGACCGTCTGGAATCTGCCATAGCATACGGGGCGGACGCCTTGTATGATCTTTCGCGTAATAGCGCAGTCCATGGTTTCGGTTGTAGCAGCCCGACAGCTCTTGTGGCTTCGCAACTGGGCAGCGGATGCTTCCTCCAAGTCGAGCCTTGGCTCCCTCCCCTTTAGGGGGAAGTTTTTATTTGGAGAGGACCTGGATCAGATCATCAAGTCACTGGGGGAAAATTCGGTGCATCGGCTGCTGGAGGATAGACAGCGTTCCTTCAGGTCATTTTCTTCCGGTAGAACCAGAGCCAGGGCACAGCGACGTTATAGGTCTTACCGGCAGTCCGGTTCCCGGACACAGCCGACAAGATCCCAGCCTTGGTCTCGTTCCTTTCGTGGGCGGAGGCCCGCGAGAGAGGGTCCAGGGCAGGGAAATCCGCCCACAAAGTCCTCCCAATGATGCCAAAGGAGCCCACTTCTCACCTCCCCGGATCGGAGGCTGCCTCATGGACTTCTACGAGGAGTGGGCAGCTATCTCCACGGACCAGTGGGTGCTGGACACCATAAGAGACGGTTACGCCTTGGAGTTTGTCCGCCCCCCGAGGGACCGGTTCATCTTCTCCACCTGCGGTTCTGATCTCAAGAGGATAGCGGTTCAACAAACACTAGACCGACTGCAGGAAATAGGGGCCATCGTTCCCGTCCCCTTCGAGGTGGGCTTGGGCCACTATTCCATTTACTTCATCGTTCCCAAAAAGGACGGTTCCTTTCGGCCCATCCTGGACTTGAAGGAGGTAAACAAGGCCCTCAGGGTCAGCCAGTTCCGCATGGAGACTCTTCGATCAGTGATTGCCGCAGTGCACAAGGGAGAATTCCTCGCTTCACTGGATCTCTCGGAAGCATACTTGCACATTCCCATCCTGCCGGCTCACCGGTGGTATCTTCAAGATTCTCGGTCAATACTTTCAGTTCAAGTCGCTTCCCTTCGGTTTGGCGACCGCACCTCGGACCTTCACAAAGATCATGGTAGTGGTGGCGGCGGCCCTCCGCAAGGAGGGTATCCTAGTACATCCGTACCTAGACGACTGGCTGATTCGAGCGAAGTCCTTCTCACATGGTCAGACCTCAGTGGCCAGAGTAGTACAATTCCTATGCTCTCTGGGCTGGGTGGTGAACCTTCCAAAGAGTTCCCTTGTGCCCTCGCAACACCTGGATTTCTTAGGAGCGAGCTTCGATACCCGGCGGGGTATGGTGTTCCTGCGCCAGGACAAGGCGCAAGCCCTGAGGGAGCACGTGTCTCGGTTTTCGGCTTTGGAAGAACCAACCGCCTGGAATTATCTACAGCTCCTGGGAGTAATGGCCTCCACCATCGACATGGTACCCTGGGCGTTTGCACACCTGCGTCCACTGCAGGCGTCCTTGCTATCCCGTTGGAAACCAGTCTCCCAGGAGTATCAGGTGTTCCTACCGCTTCCACCATTAGCCAGGAAAAGCCTGGATTGGTGGCTTGTCCCCTCGCCAGTCTCGCTCGAGGTTCCCAATTGGGTGGTGGTGACCACCGATGCCAGCCTCGCGGGATGGGGCGCCGTCTGCAAAAGAAGCGCCACGCAGGGGACTTGGACACCAGAGGAGGCAAAGTGGCCAATCAATCGTCTGGAAACGAGAGCCGTGCGTTTCGCTCTCCAGCGTTTTCTTCCCCTGGTGCGACACAGAGAGGTGAGGATCCTCTCGGACAATGCCACCACCGTGGCCTATATCAATCGTCAAGGGGGGACAAGAAGCAAGCATGTCTCCCTCGAGTCAACTCCCCTGATGGAGTGGGCGGAGAGCAATCTCGTCCGGATAGCGGCCTCTCACATCGCCGGGGTGGACAACGTTCAGGCGGACTTCCTGAGTCGTCAACAGCTAGACCCCGGTGAGTGGGCTCTCTCCGAGGCAATGCATCTCATCGTCCGTAGTTAGGGGACTCCACGCCTCGATCTAATGGCGACCTTTCTCAACGCCAAGGCTCCACGCTTCTTCAGCCGCAGAAGAGAGCGCGGAGGGGGTGGATACCCTTGCCCTTCCGTGGCCGTCGGATCAACTGCTCTGTGTTTCCTCCTTGGCCTCTGGTCGGCAAGGTTCTCCGCAGGTTGGAACATCATCGAGGGACTGTAATTCTCGTCTCCCCGGAATGGCCCCGTCGGCCATGGTTCGCAGATCTACTTCAGATGTCGGTGGACGGCCCACTTCGCCTGTCCCATCTTCCTCATCTTCTGCGTCAGGGGCCGGTATTTTTCGAGCAGGCAGAACTCTTCTGTCTTGCGACCTGGCTTTTGAACTGCGCTGTCTCCGCCACAGAGGCTACCCGGAGACAGTGATCTCAACGATGCTTCGTTCCCGCAAGCCTTCGACCTCCGTCGCTTACGTTCGAGTTTGGAAGGTCTTTGAAGCCTGGTGCTCCGACCGCGGGGTCCAAACCATGGAGGCGACTGTCCCGCTGATCCTTCATTTCCTACAGGATGGTCTGGATAAGGGTCTTGCCTATAATTCGCTCCGGGTTCAGGTGGCGGCCTTGAATGTCTTCGTACAGAAGGACTGCTCTCTACCCCTTCAGCCGGATATCGCACGTTTTCTGAAGGGTGCCAAACACCTACGGCCACCGGTCAGGGATCCTTTTCCTTCTTGGAGCCTCAACTTGGTGCTGCGAACGCTGTCGGGTCCTCCCTCAAGGACCTGACCCTCAAGACGGTTTTCCTGGTAGCCATCTCTTCTGCTCGCCGGATCTCAGAGCTCCAAGCCTTGTCCTGCCGGGACCCTTATCTGCGTTTCTCCGTCTCCGGGGTTTCCCTTCGTACGGTGCCATCCTTCCTACCAAAGGTGGTCTCGGCCTTCCACGTCAATCAAACGGTGGAGCTTCCAGCTTTCGCTCCAGAGGAACCCCAGTCTCTCCGGCTCCTGGACGTCAAGCGTGTGCTGCTCCGTTACCTGGAGGTTACCAATGACTTCCGGGTATCCGATCATTTGTTTGTCCTCTGGTCAGGACCGAGGAGAGGTTCTCAGGCATCCAAGACGACTATTGCGCACTGGATAAAGGACTCCATCTCATCGGCTTACATTGCGGCGGGACAGGTGCCGCCTCGTAGCATGTCGGCTCATTCCACGCAATCCCAAGCGGCGTCCTGGGCGGAATCTCGCTCCATTTCCTCCCAGGAAATCTGCCGTGCGGCGACGTGGAAGTCGTTGCACACTTTTTCCAGACATTACAGACTACACCTGGTGCCTCAGTACACGGGTTCTTTTGGCGATCAAGTTCTCCGAGCAGGTTTCTCAGGACCCCACCCGGTTTAGGGAAGCTTGGGTACATCCCACTGTCTGGACTGATCCAGGTACGTACAGGGAAAAGAAAATTATTCCTTACCTGCTAATTTTCGTTCCTGTAGTACCATGGATCAGTCCAGACGCCCACCACCAGGGGTTTCATTAGGTCCTGCTTGGATTCTTCCAGGTAACTTTCATTCTGTTTTGTCACTGATTATTAATACTGTTCACAGCTCCTCACAAGTTGACTGTTGGTGGTCCCGTTGATCGTTTGTTTACTTATATCTTTCTCTGTTCCTTTTTGGGGACGGATCTGGATCCAAAATGTTGTGTTTTTGCTTTTGGGCTTTGCTATGCGTAATACTGAGCTCCAGCAGAGGGTGCACTACTCTATATGCTGACGCTCTCAAACTCTGTTCTGACTCAATCTGCTGGATGGGGGATATAACCCACTGTCTGGACTGATCCATGGTACTACAGGAATGAAAATTAGCAGGTAAGGAATAATTTTCTTTTCAGTGACATGGAAGGGCTCCGGTAAGTCTTTCCTCCGGTCTCCTTGCTCGGTGCGCCGTACTGACGACATTCCCGATCCCGTAGGGGCAAGGAAAGGAGGTTTCCGAGCGGGTTCAGCGGCCCCCTGATGGGCCAGGCACCACTTCAGGCTCAGTGGGCACTTCACGTGGCAGGCCGCGGCGGCGCCATCTTGTGTGCGGTTTGGTGCGGTGCACTTCCCCTCCTTGACCGTTAGTACGTGCGGTGCGGGCTGGCCCTGTTGTGCGCCTGACCCCACCCCTTAATGAGTGCGCATCTCTGCACATAACCGCGCGCATAAGCACCCTCATACATTCGTGCACAACTGGATGCTTATACTTACGCTCGTCAGGGTGGATTTGTTCGTGCACGAGTCCGTGCTGGCTGATTGAACACACAAGTTACAGTGAACTATGGCTCCAGCAACAAAGAAGCACAAGCGCCACTCTCTGCTGCCTGCCATATTAGGGCTGCGCAGCCTGACCTGGAATCCTTCCTGTGTCAGCTCTGTGAGGAAGCCCAGGGAGGGCTGGACTCTCAGAACTTCTCCCAGTCGGAGGATGGGTCAGCCACGACCTTATCTGTTAGCACCCGGATCTGAGCAATCCTGGGGCTGCGTCCTCCTTGGGAGAGGGCAGTTCAGGGGTGCTTACCCCAGTTCCTCCTGGGCTAGGCATGGACCCAGCAACCTTTTCCTGGATGGAATTCTTTCAGGGCCTTCAAAGCCTTTGTTCAGGCGCAGTCAGATGCTGCCCCAGCTGGGAAGGCCTCGTCCTCTCAGCCCTATCAGCAGGCTTACCAAGGGTAACCCTGACAGGGATCCAGACCCCACGGACACGGAAAACTGCCGCCTCCTCCAGCACTTAAACATCAGTAGGCTTTTACTATGGTATCTGGAACTTTCAGAACTGATGCGCAAGACAGACCATTGTTTGTTCTTCACGGTGAAAGGAAACTAGGCAAAGCGACTTCACGAGGAACCATAGCTTGCTGGATCAAGGAAGTGATCATGGAAGCTTATGTAGAAGCAGGGAAGCTGATACCCCTTCAGGTTAAAGCTCATTCCACTAGGGCCCAGGCCGTATCCTGGGTGGAAGCTAAGCTGCTGTCTCCCATTGACATCTGTCTAGCAGCGTCGTGGTCCTCCTTGCACACCTTCTCCAGGTTCTATCGTTTGGATGTCCAGGCCCGAAAGGATGCGGCCTTTGCGAGGGCGGTGCTAACCAGACCATGGGCAGCTTCTTGCCCCGTTCAGGAGTAGCTTTTGTACATCCCATTGGTCCTGAGTCCATCTGGCTACACACTAGGAAATGGAGAAATTACTTACCTGATAATTTAGTTTTCCTTGGTGTAGAGAGATGGACTCAGCATCCCACCCTCGGCTGCCCATGATAAGTGCCATGGAATCTCCCATGAGGTGAA
This sequence comes from Rhinatrema bivittatum, assembly GCF_901001135.1. NCBI lineage: Eukaryota > Metazoa > Chordata > Amphibia > Gymnophiona > Rhinatrematidae > Rhinatrema > Rhinatrema bivittatum. Next base: position 21,753,843 of record NC_042616.1, read on the forward strand.
TCTCGATTCCACGAGGTTACGGGTAAGCTGTTGCCCTGTCCCTAGATCAGGACATTTATAATATTGCTGGGATTCAGCGTTTATGTTTGGTTGAGTACAGTTATGGTCACCAGTTTCTTTTTTGTTTAAACATTTTTTATTGATAAGTATCTAATGGGTTCATAACAACCACATCACATTATAAGTCATATGAATTACAATACAATGGTTACTGAAGAACAAACAACCATACATAAAACCATTTGTATAAGAATGATGAACCATCCATAGATAAAGCAATCTTTCTAACAATTAGTAAATCTTCCCCAATCCCCACCCTCCCACCTTAGCAACTGGGTTCATACATTATAATGGGAAGAAGAGAAAAGGGAAAGAATATATATCTGCACCATCATGGAAGAGGTCTGCACAAGGGCAGACTACCTGTGTTGTAATTTGACAATGATAATCATACATGCCTATGTCCTTTATAGAAGGAGATAGGTATATACTGGCTAGTTATTCCACCTGTTGTGTTTCCAACCATGTAAGGTAGGGATCCCATACCTTATGAAAAGCAGTTAAGCGATCTTGGTGGACTGCTGTGAACCGGCCTAGCAGATAGTATGTAAATATTCTGTGTTGTATTTTCGCCAAGTTGGGTGTATAGGCTTTAGTCCAATGTGCCGCTATCTCTGTGCGGGCTGCGATAAAGACTTGCAATGCAAATTTTTGTGCCTCATTATTCATACTCTGAATAGGAGCTCCCAAGAGCACATGCCACGGTTTAAACTCCACAGTGGTTTGAAGAATTTGGGATATCCAATTGGCAATCATTGCCCAAAAACTAGAAATCTTGGGACAGAGCCACCAAAGATGATATGTACCAACCTCCCCACAGTTCCTCCAACAGTGTTGGGATACAGCCGGCCTGAATTTATGGAGAGTAACTAGGGTGTAGTGACAACGATATAATAATTTGTAGCAATTTTCATGTAACCCAGTAGATATAGAACATTTACCAGCTTTTAAGTAAATTAAGTCCCAGTCCTCATCGGACAATGAGTGATCAAAATCAGATTCCCCCAGCTTACGATGGTGTAATGGACCGACGCCCTTGCCATTGAGGAGGTTATAAACTTTGGAAATCACTCCACGTACAGGCAAAGCATTTCTACAATGTTTCAAACAGTGCTCGACAGTCGCATGGTGCTCTATGTATGAAATGGTAAATTTTAGCGTATAATAGGAAATCTACCTCGCCTATCGGATAATGATTTTGAAGTTGTGTGCTCATCATTAGGGAGCCCTGAGATTGCACATGTTCTAACCGAGTGATCACTGCCAATGTCCACTGTTTGGAGGCTTTGGTATGAGCGGGAGACAAATATCGTGTTAGTAAATAAATCTCAATAATGAAAATTGCTCCTTACCCACTAAAAGTGTTTTCCACTGACTCCATACTGTAAGGGTAGTATTTAGAGCAAGGGGGAGATATATAAGGGATCACCACGTAGACTGAGGTTGCCATGGTAGAGCTGAGATCGGGAACTCTCCCAAAAGGGACTGCTCCAGCAGGACCCACTGAGGGATCTCAGAAGTGCGGTGCAAGACCACCAAAGAGCGCAACTGTGCCGTGCTATAATACCATGTTAAATTTGGTAACTGCAGCTCCCCTCTAGCTGTTGGGCGATATAAGGTAGTTCTAGCTACTCGGAGGGGTCGCTTACGCCAAATGAAGCTGCAAATCATTTGCTGCCACTTTTTTAGGAGAAACGAAGGTATGGGAATGGTGGTAAAGAAGTATAATAAACGGGATAATCTCCCCAGCCAAGAATGTGTGTATTGCAACCATCGGTCAATATTCCCTTGTATAGAACTGATAAGAGGAGTATAATTAAGTGCAAACAATTGGTCAGTATGTAGGCCAATACAGACTCCCAGATATTTCAAGGACGCGGACACCCACTTGAAAGGGTATTTTTGGCGCAAAGGTTGTACTGCAGCCGGAGTGAGCATCAGATTTAATATTTCAGATTTATCATAATTGACCTTCAGTCTTGAGGCTGAGGTAGATTGGCCCAATTCATGCACTACTTCCTCGGGTGATGAATCTGGATCCGTAAGAGTAAACACAACGTCATCAGCAAACAAAGAAATCCTGAAATGATTATGGCCCTTCTGGACTCCCTTTATACTGGCAGCCTTTCGCACTTGAGAAGTAAAAGGTTCCAAAAATAAAGCAAACAATAAAGGGGAAAGTGGACACCCCTGTCTATTACCTCGCCTGATAGGGAACATATTGCCGAAACGGCCATTAACCTTAACCCTGGCACATGGTTGTTCATAAAGCCTCATTTGCCAGGTAATGAAGGGCATGCCAAAAGCCATGTGCCGGAGTGTCTGAAAAAGAAATGACCAATGTACAAGGTCAAATGCCTTTTCAGCATCCAAAGAAAGAATAGCTGGGGTACTATCAAGGTGAACCAAATCAATGATGTCCACTATTCTGCAAACATTGTCCGCCTCCAATCTCCCGGGGACAAAGCCCACCTGATCCGAGTGGACCAAACCGGGAAGGACACCGTTCAGGCGAGCAGCAAGGACTCTAGCCAGTATCTTCAAATCTATATTAATCAGTGAAATTGGCCTGTAGGAGCCACAGTGTGTGGGGTCCCTCCCCGGCTTGGCCAACACAGTAATGCCCGCCATGATGGCTTCTTTAAAAATGGATTCCCCGCCTCTTAGTGCGTTAAACATAGCCGTTAGGGGACCCACACGAGCAGAGGTGAATCAAAGGTAGTACATGCCAGTGAAACCATCCAAGCCTGGTGCTTTACCAGGTTTTAACTGCTTCACCGCCATCAGCACCTCCGAGGCCTCTATGGGCTTATCTAAAAATTGCTGTTGATCGGCAATGAGTGCAGGCAGAGAGACCGATTCCAAATACTGACCAATTGCAGCATCTGAGATCGATGTATCCTGAGAATATAAATGCCCATAAAACTCAGTGAAAGACTGATGTCAGCAGATGTTGTGACCAAGTAACCCTGGGCGGTTTTGACCTTGGCCACTACCGTTTGCACTCTGGGAGACTGGCTAAAATATCTCCCAGCCTTGTTACCCCTTCAAAGAATTGCTGTTTTAACATTGTCATGTGATGACAGAGGGCCGTATCGTCGAGAGACCTTAGTTCATCCTTAACCCGCAACAACCGTTGATAAATTGCATCGGAGTTAGTGGCGCTATGTTGGCGTGTCAGAGTGATAAGTGTAGCCAGTAACGAGTGACGCTTGCCCTCCCTTTCTTTATTGCAGTGAACAGCTCTAGCTATGAGAACCCCTCTCATCACTGCTTTAGAGCACTCCCAGACTGTTATAGGGGACATACCAACCGTTTGATTTTCTCTAAAATAAGCAAAGATTTGACTCTCTAACTGACACGCGAAGTCTTTATCCTTGAGGAGGCTTTCACTAAGTTTCCAAGTACGGTAGCCCGCATCAAAATCCTGAATATGCAACTCCATCCAGCCTGGGGCGTGGTCTGACCATGTGATATTATCTATGCCTGCCTTACCTACCAGATTCTGGGAATGAGCAGACAGAAAAAGATAATCTATTCTAGAGTATAAACTGTGAGGTGTTGAGAAAAAAGTGTAAGAACATGAGTGGGGGTAACGCTGGATCTGTCGGAAGCCTACCTACACTTTACGATCCATCAAGAACATCAGCACTTCCTATGCTTCAAAATCCTGGACCGTCACTACTAGTTCCGGGCACTACCCTTCGGGTTAGCCACAGCACCCCGGGCGTTCACCAAGATCATAGTGTGGCGGCAGCACTGAGGAAGGAAGGAATCCTCGTACACCCTTCCCTAGACGATTGGCTGATCAGGGCGAAATCCCCAGAGGAAAGTCACCAGGCAACCAACAGAGTCAAAACTCTACTGGAGAGCCTCGGATGGGTGGTCAACACAAACAAGAGTTGTCTGCAGCCCTCACAGTCTCTAGAATAACCTGAATAGAATAGAACCTGAAGACACGGCTCTAATCAACCAACTCCCTACTCACACTTACGACATCCTTTCTATCCCCAGAGTCAAAAAAAAGAGGAGGCGGTCTATTATTAGCCACAAAAAAAGAGCTAGGGCTATCCCTACAGACCACCATCTCATTACCCTCTCTCGAATTCGCATTATTCAAATCTAAACACCTTCAAATCGGCCTTACATATGCCCCTCCAGGAAGCCTAGAATCGGACCCTTCTCCTTTAATTGAATTCCTAGCCAAACACATCAACACATATACCCCTGCTATAATAATGGGAGATTTCAACATCCACGTGGATAAAACCCCTCAATCTTCCAGTTGTGAAACCTTTCTCACTTCTCTTCAGTACCTGGGATTCAAACAAATTATCAAAGAGCCAACGCACAAAGCGGGACATACACTAGACCTAATTTTCATAAATGAAAGCCTTACCACTGCCTCATCTACAACCTGTTCCCTGGTCAGACCACAAGTTGATTTCTACAACTCTCAGGTTCACCCAACCCATCCTCCTACCATTACAAAAAACCACAGTCCAATTCAGGAAGTTATGCAACCCAGAAACCCTCAGCCCATACCTATCCTCTGCATTAGACAAACTAGACCTCACAGATGCCAATTCAGCCACAACCTCCTGGATCAAAATAACTAAGGACATAGCAGACCTAACATGTCCTTTAACCACTAAAGCTCTACGCTCTAATGCGAACAGGAAACCCTGGTACACCCCCCCCCCCCCCCCAGCTAAAAACCCTGAAACAAGAAATCAGAAGACTCTAACATACATGGCGAAAAAACCCTTCCCCCATCAAACCTGGAAGCTTACAAATCTCTCGTGCACCGCTACCGGATATCCATCCTCCAAACAAAGAGGGATTTTTTTCTCTCAGAAAATACATCACTTCATCTTCGACCCTAAAGCTTTATTCTCCCTTGTTTCATCTCTCACTAAATCCACCCCCACGACTATCCCAGACGATCAAGCGGCCAGCAAAGCCTCAGAGTTAGCCACATATTTCAAGAAAAAAATCATCTATCTGATCAGATCTCTAAAAGCCAACAACGCTCCTCTACTGCCACCAGCCCAATACTCTCATCTACAGAACACTAGTCTTGAAAGGTTCGAACCGACGTCATCCTTAGAGGTTGAAACAATCCTGAAGAAGCTCAAACCTGCCTCTCGCCCCACAGATGCGATACCCGCCAACTTACTCATTGCCAGCTCTAAAACTGTCGCCAAACCAATTGCCGACATTATTAACCGCTCACTAATGCAAGGTTCAGTACATGACCAGTTGAAACTCGCAATCCTAAAACCTCTCCTGAAAAACCCAACCTGTCTCCAGATGACCCCTCTAACTATCGCCCGGTCGCTAAACTCCCCTTCATTTCAAAAATCCTAGAAAAAAATAGTCCACCAGCAACTCACGGAATACTTAGAAGATAACAAAATACTAGCCCCCTCTCAGTTCGGCTTCCGAAAAACCCGAAATACAGAAACTCTGCTAATCTCCCTGATGGACACAATTTTACTGAATCTAGAAAAAAAAAACCCGGCTTACTCATTCTCATCGGCCGCATTTGACACGGTAAACCACGCAATGCTTCTGGATAGGCTAACAGACATCGGCATCAAAGGCACTGCTCTCAGATGGTTCAAATCTTTTCTACATAACAGATTTTATAAGGTCAGAGTCAACAACGAAGAATCTCACCCAGTTCCCTCATCCTTGGGAGTCCCTCAAGGCTCTTCCCTATCCCCCACCCTCTTCAACATTTATCTACTACCGCTTTGCCAGCTTCTCTCCAAACTAAAATTAATCCACTATATCTACGCAGACGACGTGCAAATATTCATCCCGGTTACGGAAACTCTACAAAAAACACTAGAATTCTGGAACAACTGCCTCCAATCCATCAACAACCTACTCAAGAGCCTTAACCTGATCCTTAATTCCAACAAAACTGAAATACTCCTTGTCACACAAGGCAGTAACTGTGCAACATCTAACTTATCCCCTACTAGTCAACTATCCTTCTCACCTCAAGTTAGAAACCTCGGAGTCATCATGGACAATCAACTAAACCTTAAGAGATTCATTAATAATACCACTAAGGACGGATTCTATAAATTGCAAGTTCTGAAATGACTCAGACCGCTCCTCCATTTCCAAGACTACCGGGCAGTTCTCCAAGCAATCATTTTTTCAAAAATTGACTACTGTAACTTCCTTCTACTTGGCCTCCCAACCAACACAATAAAACCATTACAAATGCTCCAAAACGCTTCAGCCAGGATTCTAACTAAATCTAACAAAAGAAATCATATTACCCCCATCTTGAAAAACCTACACTGGCTCCCAATCAAGTTCAGAATCTCCTACAAAGTACTAACAATCATACATAAATCTATACACAAGCTCATTCCTCTGGAACTCAATATCCCTCTGCAGCCACATATACCCTCCAGACCGGTGAGAACAGCCTATAAAGATATTCTCCTCGCCCCAACCATCAAATCCTCATTAAATAAACGCACTCTATCCACAGCAGGCCCCGCGCAATGGAACTCTCTACCACCAGACCTCCGGAAAGAACCTTGCCCTATCGCCTTTAAAAAGAGACTCAAAACTTGGCTATTCGAACAAGCCTTCTATCCATACCAATAATTTTACTCTAAATCTTCCCAAATATGTGCACCTTGTAACGTGTCTACTGAATATTTAGCCAGGTCCTTTCGAGTACTACATTATTTATTGTATCTTTTTGTTTTTGTTCCTTTTTTTTGTTCTTTAATCCCCAGTTACTTGATCCAAGTTTATCCTCCTGTTCGATGTAATTGCACTCTGTCTTGCCTGTTAATGTTATAATGTAAACCGAACTGATATGTAACTTTGCTACATGAATTTCGGTATATAAAAATGTCAAATAAATAAATAGAATATTTAGGAGTTCAATTCGACACCAAAGAAGACAAGGTCATCCTGACATCGACAAGGAGATCAAACCTGATGAACCAGTTGCAAAACTTGCTGAGCGAACCTCGCCCCACAGCATGGGATTACCTACAAGTCTTCGGTCTGATGGCATCCACACTGGAGGTAGTGCCATGGGTACGAGCTCACATGAGACCCCTACCGCGCTCACTTCTATTGCGATGGAATCCACTGTCCCAGAACTACGCCGTACGTCTACAGCTCACCGACCAGGATCCTGCTCACCACGGATGCCAGCCTATGAGGATGGGGAGCACACTGCGAAGAGCTAACCGCCCAAGGACAGTGGAACAAAGAAGAGTCAGGATGGAATATCAATCGCCTAGAAGCCCGGGCAGTCAGACTAGCCTGCGTACGGTTCGGTCACAGACTCCCGAAACAAAGGGGTCAGAGTAATGTCGGACAACGCCACAACAGTGGCCTACATCAACCGTCAGGGAGGAACCAGAAGCCAACAGGTGTCTCTGGAAATAGACCCCCTAATGTCGTGGGCGGAAGTGAATCTCCAGGGGATCTCGACCGTCCACATCACCGGGAAAGACAGCATCACGGCGGATTACCTCAGCAGAGAAAGTCTAGACCCAGGAGAATGGAAGCTGTCGACCGCAGCGTTTCAACTGATAGTAAACCTTTGGGGAACACCAACCATGGACCTTCTGGCAAACCTGTCCAACGCCCAAGTGCCCAGTTACTTCAGCCGCAGGCGGGAACCTCAGTCCCAGGGGATCGATACCCTGGTACAGACCTGGCCACAGGAGACTCTGTTATACGCCTTCCCGCCGAGGCCCCTATTAGGCGCAATCATTCACAAGATAGAACTGCACAGGGGACCAGTACTTCTTGTGGCCCCAGACTGGCCAAGAAGACCGTGTTACGCAGACATGTGAAGACTACTGACAGGGACCCCCCTGCTACTACCTCCACACAGAGACCTGCTCCAACAAGGGCCGATCCTCCACGAGGATCCAGCTCGATTCTCTCTTATGGTCTGGCCATTGAGAGGGCTCACCTGAGAGAGCGGATACTCGGGGGCTGTAATCGACACCCTACTCCGAGCACGCAAGTTCTCCAAATCTCTAACATACATAAGGATTTGGAGAGTATTCTAAGTCTGGTGCGAGGGCCACGACATCATACCACGCTCAGTCAAAATTCCTGCGATCTTGGAATTCTACAGAATGGCCTACAGAAGGGATTGTCTCTCAACTCCATCAAGGTACAGGTGGCCGCATTGTCATGCTACGGAACCAAGAGCGAGAGCAACAGCATAGCCTCTCACCTGGATGTTTCATGCTTCCTGAAAGGAGTCAAACACATCCGACCACCCCTAAAGTGGCCGGTACCTCTTTGGAGCCTCAACCTGGTCTTGGATTTCTTAGCAGGAGTCTCTTTCAGACCTCTCCACGGCCTGTCTCTCAGACTATTAACATTGAAGACAGCCTTCCTGCTGACAGTTTGCGCAGCCCATCGTATATCCGAGCTACAAGCACTGCCCTGCCGTGAGCCGTTTCTCAGGTTCACCCCGGGAACCATCCAGCTACGCACGGTCCCCTCGTTCCTCCCCAAAGTGGTGTCTCACTTTCATCTCAACCAAACCATCTTGCTACTCTCGCCAGATGAGCATAAGAATTCGGAAGAGGCTCGAAGTCTACGCCACCTCAACATCGGCAGACTCCTATCCAGATACCTGGAAATGTCGGAACCCGTATGAAAAACGGACCACCTATTCGTCCTTCACAGCGAGAAGAGGCAAGGGGAAGCGGCCTCGTGAGCAACCATAGCCCGCTGGATCAAAGATGTCATCAGGGTGGCCTGCGTAGAAGGAGGCAAGCCACCGCCTCTACAAGTCAAGGCCCATTCTACTAGAGCCCAGGCAGTGTCCTGGGCAGAAACCCAGATGCTGTCACCCACCGAGATCTGCAGAGCAGCGACATGGTCCTCCATCCACACCTTGTCCAGGTTTTACCGCCTGGATGTTTAGGCTCGGGGGGGACATAGCATTTGCAAGGGCAGTACTAAGTGGGTCACGGGCAGCCTCCCACCCGGTTCGGGAGTAGCTTTTATATATCCCATTGGTCCTGAGTCCATCTGCTACATGCTAGGAAATGGAGAAATTACTTATCTGATAATTTTGTTTTCCTTAGTGTAGACAGATGGACTCAGCATCCCACCCACAGCTGCCGTTATTCATGGAATTCTCGGGGGACATCCCCGGGAGCGAGTGAATCAAGGGTAAGCCATGCTTTCCTTCATCTAGGAAACCCATCCTACCGGGTGTCGACGTTTCCCGGTTGAGGGCACTGGCGTCTCCAGCTGTAGCCAATTCAACCAATTCAAGTTAATCAAATTATAAAGTTAATCAAGTTATTCAAATTAGTCAGTCACACATATATCCACAATGCTTTTTGAGGAGAATACTGAAGAGCTGCACTTCCTGCAGGGGTATATGTACTAGGGCTGACATCAGATTGAAATCTGATCCATCTCAAACTGCTAACAGGAGTACACTATACCCATTGGTCCTGAGTCCATCTGCTACACTAAGGAAAACAAAATTATCAGGTAAGGAATTTCTCCATTTCTTTCTTGTTCCCGTTTTTGATTTTTGTACAAAATTAGCTGCGGAGCTTATGGCTCAGGCAGCCATCAAGCCTGATGACATCACGTCCTCTTCTACAGCCTCATTAATTTTAACTATTTTGTTAAGATAAATTCCCCAATTGTTTTTTGCCCTGTCTCTTTGTCTTGATTAGATTGTAGGCTCTATTGAAATGGGATACATCACTTAATCAACCGGCATGTGAACCGTGGAAATAACTAGAAATGGGAGCAATGTTACTGGCCAGGACACCAAACATTTCCTGCCCTGCTATTTATTTGATTGATTGATTGTATTTTGATCGTCTCCTAATTTGAAAAAAACATCTCAAAGTGATGTGCAATCAGACATTGAAATGTCTAACTATATGTTAGGATTTAGCACTACTGCTACTATTTATGATGTTTTAAAGCACTACTAGGTATACACAGCACTGTATAGACACACACACAGGAGATGGTCCCTGCTCCAGGGAGCTTACAGTCTAATCAAGGCAAACATGCACAACAAACAAGAATATTGAAGTGTCTTAGAGAGAACTTAGGATTCAAAAACAGCATCAAGAAGGCAAGTTTTTTAATTTTTATTTTTTATTTATACATTTTCAAAATTTACAAGATTCACCTTCATACAGAAATACAGAGAATAGGACACAGTTTCTCACAAGTAATTCTCCAATCAATTCCTTATTCCATTCTCTAATATAAAGTCCTCATATAAGGGGGGGGGGGGTGTGAAACTTTCCCAACCTAAGGAAAAAATGTTTTAAAGAAAAATTCCTCAATAGAACAACAGCGGCCTGTTCCATCTATGGGGGAGTCGTGTATTTGGACTGGACACTACTGGTATCACAGGAGATTTCTCTATTAAGAATTGTGTTAATTGTGGTGGGTCAAAAAATACATCCGTGTTATTGTTATATTTTACCATGCACCTTCCTCCTTTTTTGAGGCTCACGTGAGACATCTATTGTGTTTGTGGCATGTTTGTGGATTCCTGGTTCCTGTGTCGATGACTCCTCCCATGGGGAGGGGCCCTGTGGGAAAACACAGCAATAGGCTAGGCTCTCTAAGCAACACAAGTGATGAGAAGCTTTATTGTACAGCAGTAGAATGGTTTGTGGAGAACGGCAGTTCTCCCCCTGGCCACAGCGTAGTCTCAGAAGATGTAGTTCAGGCTGTGCCCTGCGGAGGTGCAGGGTAGGTCTCCCCGATGCTGGTAATGGAGGGTCCGGTAGTGATCCGCAGAGCGGAGTACGCCGAGAATCTGTGGTGATGAGACAAGTAGAGAGACTGAAGGTAGAGGTACTCAAGGCCAGTAATGCTGCCGAGGATGAAGCTTCCACAAATAGAAGGTAGCGAGGCAGGCCAACGCCAGTGCTGGCATTCCTAGCGCAGGTACCAGGAAGGTAGATAGGAGCGGGCAAGGTCCTCGGAGTGAGTACCTGGTCGTCCTTCTGAGCGGGTACCTGGAGAGAAACAGAAGAGAGTAGAACCCCTGTTGAGCGGGTGTTCCAAGAGTCTTCTTGAAGCGAGAGAACCCCGAAGGGTAGGCAGGAGCGGAAGGCCCCCGAGGAGTGGGTACCCAGAGCATCCTGAAGCAAAAGTAACCCCGGAGAGTTTGTAAGAGTAGGTACGCTGAAAGAGCGTTTCCATGGAGGTCGCAATAGCTGGACCAGAATCCTTGCTAACTCGTAGCAGTGTGGGAACTCGGAAGCTAAGTACCCGGAGGTAGTGACGTCATGCGGTGGGGATGCCCCAGAGTTTCCCACCATGACGTCTTCAAAGGAAGGGGCAGCGCGCGCACCCTAGGAGGCCTCAGGGAGAACATGACAAACGCAATCGCCCATGCCGGTCCGGGGGTGCCGGAGGGGTAGGCGTAGTGAAGCGGAGGTAGCCATCTTTCCCAGAGGAGAAGAGAGAGCGGAGAAAAAGGTGAGACAGAGAGGGTGCGGCCGGGTGCAACAACATCTGGGAATGCTCTGACTTTAATCCTAAGAAACAATCCTTTCTATCCCTAAAGCACAGTCTCATTAACCAGTCTTTATCGGTTCAAGGGCTAAAGTCACCATCAACGTTGCAGGAACTGGCACTTCAGTATCCAAAGTCTCCAAAAGGGCAGAAATATCTGGGTTTTGCTCTCGAACTGGTATCAAGGTTGTTATTCCTTCGCTTTGTTCCTCCCTTTTTTTTTAAACTTTGACAAAAAGAAAATTTTTGAGATTGGTGGAATTAAATTCTCAGTAACCTGAAGCGTTTCCATAAGAAATCTCCGGAACAACTCCTTAGGGGAAATTATTGGTATTTGAGGAAAATGTATACATCTCAAATTTCTATTTTTGACCAAATTTTCGATTTTCAAAGGCAGGTTGTTTCTTTCTCCAGTCATTGCTGACTGAACCTGCTGGATTCCATTAACTTGAGTTCTGATAACAGACACTTGTTTTTCCAGTTCTACAGTTGTATTAGACAACACTTTTATTTTATCTTCCACCTCTTTAATTTTAGTATTTACTGGAAGTAACTGCTGCAGAATAGTGGAGATGAGAATTTCTATGCTTTCCCATGTTGTCTCAAGAGAGAAAACTGCAGGTCTTACCATGGTAGGTATTCTCAACACGGGAGATTCTCCGACAGCACCAGCAGGCTCCTCCAGAAACGCCTCTCTTCCCACACCGGTTTGCCCTGGTGATAATTCTGGGCTCCCTGCTGCTGCGTCTGCCCTGGCGAACCCTGCAGAGCCCCGCCCTCTGGCACTTTGGTCTGGCGGTGTTTTCTTTGTTTCCAGGGCACCTCTCATCGCGGCAGGGTCATCCAGCGGCATTCCCCTGGCGGGGCGGAGTGGTGATATTGAGCCAGGGAGAGAGGGGAGCTTGAATTCTCCTCCCCCACTCTCCAGCAGCTGAAGCCCTGACCTCATGTCGCTGCGCACCACATGGGCGTCCATCGGGCCGGAGAAAGGCAACGTAGGAGTAACCGCAGGGTGAGGTTCAGTCCTTGGTTTGCGTTTTCTCCCCATCGCAGGTAAAATGCAGCAAGAAAAGAGACTCAAAGTAAACACGCCCAAGGAATCCAAAGCCGAGCGAGTCTGTCGAGTGGCCATCTTGGATCCGCCCCCAAGAAGGAGATTTTTTTAAACTGGATTTGAATATGGCCCGAGAGGGAGCAAAACACATGGACTCAGGAAGTCTCTTCCAGGCACTCGGCAAAGCAGGTTGGAAAGCACAGAATTGAAAAGTGGCAGTGGTGGAGAAAGACACAGATAAGGCAACTTGCCTGATGAATGGCGTTGACGAGGAAGGAAAAGAAAGAAGATGAGGATCTGCAGAGTGAATGCATTTGTAGGGTAGGGAGAGAAGCTTGAACTGTAGGTGGAAGAGGACAGAGAGCCAATGTAGTGACCTGAGAAGAGGGGTTACATGATCATAGTGAGGTTAAAGAAAGAGAAGTCATGCAGCTGAATGTTGAAGAGATTGCAGTGGAGAAAAACGAGTCGGCAGGCTAGCAAAGAGCAAGTTACAGAAGACACAATCGGGCCGATACAGTACAGGAGCGCACTGTTAACCCGCCATTGGACGTGCAGTTTCTCTTACCCCTTATTCAGTAAGGGGCCGAAAACGCATGTCCAATGCCCCGAACCTAATAGCTCCCGCAAATGCATGTTGATGGCCCTATTAGTTATTCCCGCGCGATTCAGAAAACAAAGGTAGGCGCTAATTTATTCGGGCACCGGGAAAGTGCACAGAAAAGCAGTAAAAACTGGCGATATTAAGTCGGAGGTCCCACCTCCTTTTGCCCGTTTCTCCCACGGACTTTACTGTATCGGCCCGAATGTTAGGTTCAATATTAGGTGCTACCACCCAAGAAAGAGATCTTGGTGTCATAGTGGATAACTCATTGAAATTGTTGGTTCAGTGTGCTGCGGCAGTCAAAAAAGCAAACAATGTTGGGAATTATTAGGAAGGGAATGGTGAATAAAACAGAAAATGTCATAATGCCTCAGTATCACTCCATGGTGAGACCGCACCTTGAATACTGTGTACAATTCTGGTCACTGCATCTCAAAAAAGATATAATTGCGATGGAGAAGGTAAAGAGAAGGGTGACCAAAATGATAAAGGGGATGGAACAGCTCCCCTATGAGGAAAGACTGAAGAGGTTAGGGCTGTTCAGCTTGGAGAAGAGACGGCTGAGGGGGGATATGATAGAGGTGTTTAAAATCATGAGAGGTCTAGAACGGGTAGATGTGAATCGGTTATTTACTCTTTCAGATAATAGAAGGACTAGGGGGCATTCCATGAAGTTAGCATGTAGCACATTTAAAACTAATTGTAGAAAGTTCTTTGTCACTCAACGCACAATTAAACTCTGGAATTTGTTGCCAGAGGATGTGATTAGTGCAGTGTGTTTAAAAAAGGATTGGATAAGTTCTTGGAGGAGAAGTCCATTACCTGCTATTAATTAAGTTGACTTAGAAAATAGCCACTGCTATTACTAGCAACAGTAGCATGGAATAGACTTAGTTTTTGGGTACTTGCCAGGTTCTTATGGCCTGGATTGGCCACTGTCGGAAACAGGATGCTGGGCTTGATGGACCCTTGGTCTGACCCAGTATGGCATGTTCTTATGAGGTGATAAGAGGGGGGAGGAGTGTTTTGGTGGCAGGCTCAGAGGGAAGGGATAGATTTTAGCAGTGTTATAGAGGAGGAATTGACTCACTTTAGCAATGTTTTGGATATGTAGAAGGAGGGAGAGGCATCAAAGATGACCCAAAGTTAGGAGCTGAGCAATCCAGGAGGATGAGAGCACAGTGAGCTCTCCTGATGTGAGAGAATCAGATGTTCCTGATGTTCTGGATAATGCTCTGTTAGATCTTGGGTTTTATTATTCAGATTTATCCAGGCAGACACGATTGATATTCTGGATCTCTGGGATTAGACTTGTAAACCCTGAGGCCCAGAAAGGAAACTGAGTCCAGGGGAACAAGTCTGGCAGTTCCTGGGGATGAGGGTTCCTGGTCTCCTCTCTTCCATGATAAAATGTTATGGGATTAAAGCCAGCTGAGCCCCTCCACGTATCCCTGAGTGTTTTCTGGTTTGTGTTTCAGGTCCCGGTGACATTTGAGGACATCGCTGTCTCCTTCTCCCAGGAGGAGTGGGGGTATTTAAATGAAGAGCAGAAGGAGCTTTACAGGGAGGTGATGAAGGAGAATTATGAGTCCCTGAGCTCTCTAGGTCTAGGTAAGGATTGCATTATCTGCATTTCTAGTATACACAGAGAATATTTTACTAAACATCATTGGGTGAAAGCTACACAATAAATGTGCACACAGCTCTGGATTTCCCCCCTCTTGTGTAGGGAACAGGAAGGGCGGGATTGAGGCAGACAGAGCTGGGGTGAACCCCCTGATAAGAAATTGGCAGCTTATCACTGATGCTGTAAGAATGAAGCAGCCCGGTGTATCCCCAGAGCCCTCCCTCTCCTGCAGCATGGAGTATCTCCTTCTCTTTTCTGAGCCACTCTCCCACTCCCCACTACAGCAATACAATTTGGATCTCCCTCCCTGGATCTCAGATTCTGTCTGCAGGTAATGGAACCTCCTCTTCTCTCCTTCCTACCTCTCCCCTCCTCCCGATCCCAGATCCTCGTCTCTGAAATCCCTCTTACTCCATCCTCCTCTCTTCTCCTTCCTCCTCTTCCCCCATCCTAGATTTCCAAACCTCCCCCTCTGTATCAAACTTTCTGATCTCCTGTCCTTAATCCTCTCTCCTTATTCTCACCCCATCCCTGGTCTTCTCATACTCTTTTCCTCTCCCTCCCATCCCTGAGATCTCCTCCCTGTGCTGATACCTGAGATCCCTTTTCCTCAACCAGTAAAAGCAAAATAATTTCTACAGACACAAGTAAGATTGGGAAACCTATTTTATTTTCTCAATATATTATAAGATTACTAGGGCTCCGGGAATCATTACGTCTCATCTGCACATGGGTGATATAATGACATCACCCGGAGGGGAAGGAGGGGCTATAGGCAGCAAAGGAGGGGCAAGGACACTCACGGCACGGGGACAATCACTGCAGCCACGGCGCCATCAATGGAGCAGGTAGCAAGGGAGAAAAACCAGCAGCACCAGGAGAAGAAAAGTGGTGGTGGTGGGGGGTTTCCTGGATTTCCACTGAATAATCTGTAATCACTGCTGAAGAGCCCTGCCTACCAGTGCACCCATTGCTCTTTCATTTTTCCCTAATAGTGAGGAATTCCTAATTCTGGAATTCCTCAAGAGGGAAATGTAGAGACAAGGCCTGACCCTTGTAACAGTTTTGCAACAACCTGTGACCTTTTGAGGCTGTAAAACTGTGGAAACTTGTACTGTTCTTATTCCATTGCAGCAGGGAAACTTGGGATCTGGCAGAAGACGTATGCATGTGCCTGTGAATCACCGTGAACCCAAAGTTTTGTTTTATCTGTGGGAAGTAAAAGGGGACAGCAACCAACAAGGACATTACTTTTACGGTGTGGGAAAACAAGCCTGGGGGTAACTTGCTGATGTGGCTGTTACTACCCTTAACCGATAAGCCTTATACTTGTGATGTAACTCCAACATTGCTCTCTGCTTCAACGGCAAGAGATAACAGGGAATTGAAATCAGACAGCAACTAAAGAGGGCCCTGTGTTTAGCAGTTTGGGAAACTAAGTATGGGGGTAACTTGTATGCCATTTTAGTTGCCACCCCCTGATGATACCTTTATGGGGGAAACCTGTATGGCGCGGCTGGTGCTACCATAAGCTTGCTGGACAGTCTGGATGAACCATTTGGTCCTTTTCTGCCCTCATTTCTATGTTTCTATGATTGATCTTGAATGGGGCGCCCCAGAGGTAAACTTTAAAGGGTGTCGTACATTGGTACACTTGTATCTCCTGGATCCAGCGGTGAGAGAGCATTTATTTTCCAAACGTGGATGCACTGGGTTGTGCCATCTCTAATCGGACTATTATCTCTGTGGAGGGAAGAGTGGCCTTGAGGGTTGAGCATGATAGGGGGATTGAGGCTATCCTTAAGCAAGCCTTTGAAGCAGAAGCAATGGTGATGACTTTACAGATCGCTTCCTGTTGCGCCCTGGTGGCACGATCTTGTCTGCTCCTCTCTCAGGAAGTTGATGATTCTGGAGTGACTTCCAGAGCGGTTATGGAAGTCGCTGACACCTTTTTAGCAGATGCGGGCTGTGAATTGGTCCATACCTCGGCCAGAGGAGTAGGTCCAGTGGTGGTGGCCAGGCATCAAGTATTTTTGCGAAATTGGTCAGCAGATGCAGCCCCCAAAGCTAACCTTACGAAAATGCCTGTTAGAGGCTCGCTCTTCTTTGGGAGGGAGTTGGAGAAATTGGCCAGTAAGTGGGGTGAATCTCCAGTCCCTCTTTTGCTGGAGGACAAGTTGCAATGCCTCTGGTATGAGGGGTCGTCTCCAAGCATTGTCAGAGTACTCAGCCTTTCGGTAGATCTCAGTCCTTTCATCCTAGACAGCCCAAGAGAGGAGTGGGCTCGGGTGGCGCATCCTCCAGAGCTTCCCAATGATGGTTTGCTAACTTATCTTCAGGAAGAAAGACAGAGGGATGCCTCTCTCTCTTTTCTCAGAGGTGGGTCGAGATCAGATCGGATCAGTAGGTCCTGGAGGTGAGACGAGAAGGATATACACTGGAATTTCGCAGTATTCATGGTGTCTCCCTACCACTCCCCACAGAGGAAGCAGGCAGTGGAATCTAAGCTTCTAAGGCTCCTTCGGCTGAGGGCTGTCGTTCCAGTGCCTACATCTGAAGAAAGTATGGGGCGATATTCCATTTATTTTGTTGTGCCTAAGAAGGCGGGCTCCGTTCCTTCCATCCTGGATCTCAAAAGTATCAATAGTCATTTGAGGGTAACTCATTTTTGCATGGAAACGTGATGCTCAGTGATAATGACTGTGCAGTCGGGGGAATTTCTGAACTCCTTGGATCTGTCCGAGGCCTACTTTCATATTCCCATCCATTTGAAGAGAACCAGCGGTTTCTGCATTTTGCAGTGTTGGGACGCTGTTATCAGTTTTGGGCGTTGCCTTTTTCACTAGCCACTACCCTCTGGATGTTTTCCAAGGTTATGGTGGTAGTAGCGGCAGCGACGAGTAGAGATGGGATCCTGGTACACCTGTATTTGGATGACCAGCTGATTCGAGCCAGGTCTCTGGAAGAGAGTCACTTGGTGACCCGCAAGGTTTTCTCCTTGTTTCGGTAGCTCGGTTGGGTGGTGAACCTGGCCAAGAGCAGTCTTCAGCCATCTCAGCCATTGGAGTATCTGGGTGTTTGGTTTGACACGATGCAAGACAAAGTTTTCCTGCCAGAAGTTTTGATTCAGAAATTGATGTCACAGGTGCATCACTGGGTGAGCACTATATTCCCGACAATGTGGACCTATCTACAGGTGCTCAGTTTGATGGCGGCAACTGTGGAAAGGGGTGAATAAACTTGTGGACAAAGGTGAACCGGTAGATGTGGTGTATTTGGATTTCCAGAAGGCGTTCGACAATGTCCTGCATGAGAAGCTTCTAAGAAAACTAAAGTCATGGGATAGGAGGCGATATCCTTTTGTGGATTGCAAGTTGGTTAAAAGACAGGAAACAGAGAGTAGGATTAAATGGTCAGTTTTCACAGTGGAAAAAGGTAAACAGTGGAGTGTCTCGGGGATCTGTACTTGGACCAGTGCTTTTTAACATATTTATAAATGATCTGGAAAGGGGTATGACGGGTGAGGTGATCAAATTTGTGGATGACACAAAATTATGCAGAGTAGTTAAATCACAAGTGGATTGTGACGAATTGCAGAGGACCTTGCGAGACTGGAAGATTGCGCTTCCAAATGGCAGATGAAATTTAACATGGACAAGTGCAAAGTGATGCATGTAGGGAAAAATAACCCTTCCTGTAATTACACAATGTTAGGTTTTACCTTAGGAGTTACCACCCAGGAAAGAGATCTAGGTGTCAGAGTGAATAATACATTGAAATAGTCGGCCCAGTGTGCTGTAACGATCACCAGCTGTGGTCTGCCACCAGCCCCATGGGCGGGCTGAGTAGGGTGTCTCGTGGCACATTCCCTTCCTCACTACTGCAGCACAAGCCTCCGGGAGACTTCCACTTGAATCCTTGTCCCTGGTCTACAGAGTTCCTTGTGCCTGCTCCGTCCATGCTAAAGACTCTGCCAGAATCTGTACCGTACCAGCGTGGTCTGCGACCAGCCACTGGCGGCTGTGTAGGGTGCGCCTCGGTGCAGGCCTGTACAGTTTCTGCAACATGCTCTTCTCAGTTATTCCACTATCTCATCTAGAGTCTACGTTTGTTCCAGTGTGGTCCGCGACCAGGCCCGTGGGTGGGCTGTGTAGGGCGCGCTGCTTCGCAGTCTGAACCCAGCTCTTGATCCTGACTCTGTGTCTTCAGAACCTCACTCCTTACTCCGTGTTTTCAGTGCCTTGCTCCTTGTCTTCGTCCAAGTGTCCTCGTTCCTGAGTCCTCGTCCAAGTACCCACGTCTTCGCCTCAGTCTTTGACTGACTGAATCTCTATGTTCCGGTCTTCGTTTGTCGCTGGCCTCCATCTGGCCTGCCGCTTCTTGCTGTTACCCAGCGGCAGGACCGAAAGGGCTTGGAACGGTCGGAGGACTGTTCAAAAGACCACCATTGCGTTGTGGGTCTTCCTGAAGTGTGCAGGTCTGGTGGAGGGTCAGTACCTTCAGTCATCCTTGTCTTCGCTCCAGCCTCGTCCCTGCTCTGGATTCCATCGTCTGTCTTCACTTCAGCCTCGCTCCTGTCCAGCCCATGCTCGGGCATGCCTCGCCTGCCTCTGCACCTCTTCAGAGTTCCTCTGGGGTCAAGCTGTTGTCGAGGAACACACAATCCCCTGGAAAGTGGAAGCCATCTCCTAGCACTTCCTAACATAAAGAAGTTAGGGTTGTTCAATTTGGAGAAGAGACAACTTAGGGGGTATGTGATAGAGGTCTACAAAATCATGAAAGGACTTGACCAAGTTAATGTAAATCGGTTATTTACTCGCTGACAATAGAAGGACCAGGGGACACTCCTGTCCCATCTGGCAAGGTCTTGTTGTATGCGGAGCATTAAGGCGTCATAGTTTAAACTATATAAATCAGCCAGGTGCGTCCCAATTTTGACTCCCAAGTATTTTATTGCCTCTCTAGCCAGTCGGAAAGGCAACGTGCTCCCCAGCGCTGCGTATTGGTCATGAGGCATCGAAACATTTAACAATTCAGATTTGTCAGCGTTAACTTTAAAACCAGACAACCTGCCAAATGTATGCATTTCCTCCAACAATGGCTGTAAAGAGACCTCCGGTTGGGCGACTGTAAATAACAAATCATCAGCGAAGAGTGATAATTTATATGACACATCATTAATGGGGATACCCTGAATATCTGGATGACCTCGAATTCTCTCCGCAAAGGGCTCTAACGAGAGGGCAAACAATAATGGAGATAAAGGGCACCCCTGCCGCGTGCCCCTGTTCACTGCAAAGGGGTCCGAATAAGCCCCATTGATTTTAATTCTGGCGTGTGGATTCCCATATAATTTGCCAATCCATGTGATAAAATACTCCCCCAGGCCCATAACCTCCATAACTTTAAATAGATAGGGCCAGTGTACGCGATCAAACGCCTTTTTGGCGTCAATGGCTAACAGAACTGCAGGAATGCTTTTAGTTTGGGCCCACCACATCAATTCCACCACCCGGCGCACATTGTCCGACGCCAGCCTCCCTGGTATAAAGCCTGACTGATCATTATGAACCAGCCCGGGAGCTAACTCCCAAGCCTGATAGCCAAGGCTCTCGCCAGTATCTTCATATCTATATTAATCAATGATATACGTCGGTAAGAACCACAAAGAGTGTGATCCCTACCTGGCTTAGCCAGTATCGTAATGCCCACAGTATTGGACTCAGTGGAAAGCTTCCCATCTCCACGTAATGCATTATACATGGACACTAAGGTAGGTGTCAATTCCAAGCAGAAAAGTTTGAAAAATTTCCCTGTAAGCCCATCCAAACCGGGGGCTTTCCCCAATTTAAGATCTTTAATGATTAGAGATATTTCTCCCTCTCTAAGCTCTTCATTGAGCTGGGTTCTATGGTCTGCTGACAGAACAGGAAGCGCTACGTCCCTAAGATACTGCTCAATCTCCTGCGGGGTACTCAACTGCCCTGAATCATATAGTGTGCGGTAGAATTGATTAAAACAATGCCCTATTTCCTGCTGCGAATATACATATTGACCTTGGGGCCCCTTTATCTTGATAATATTGGATTGTGATTCTTTCTTTTAGCTTCCTAGCCAATTGCCGCCCCGCTTTGTTTCCCCATTCATAATGTTGCTGCTTCAATTGCTGTAGCTGAAAAGCTATCTGATCCTTATCCAGGGCCTGTAGCGCCCCTCTAGCCTCCGCCAATTTCCCCAATAGACCTGGATCGAGGGTACATTTGTTGCAGCTCCAGCCAGGCTATCTTATCCATGAACGAGCATCGTTCCCTCTCCCTCACCTTTTTCACGTACGCAGCCCTGGCAATAAAAAGGTCCCTCACATACGCCTTCATACTGTCCCATAATACACCAGGTGAAACTTCCCCATTATCATTGATTTCTAAATATTGAACTAGCTTATCCTTTATCGTATCCACAAATGACTTATCATCCAATAAACTGTCGTTCAGCCTCCAAAATTTTACACCCGCTTGTGGACTTCTTAGGAAGAGCTTAATCCAAATAGGGGCATGATCCGACCAGGAGATTATACCTATATCCGCATCTCTGATTAAGCCCACCATATCCCTATCGACCAGAAAGTAGTCAATCCGGGAGTAGGACTTATGCGGGGCTGAAAAGAAAGTATAATTGCGGGACGTAGGATTACGAAGCCGCCAGACATCTACTAACCCCCTGTCAGCTATCAAGTTTTTTAAAGCTTGCCTGGTAGTCTTACTCCCTACTCCTCCCCCTCCCGTATTGTCTAGATAAGGGTAGCGGGTAAAGTTAAAATCACCACCCACTATGAGATGCCCGTCTGCCCATTCACTTAGAACTGTAGATAGTTTATTAAAGAATGAGGACTGATCCGTATTCGGAGCATAGACATTCAATAAAGTAAACAGCACTTCGTTGATTTTAGCTTTCACTAGTATATATCGTCCCTCCACATCTCTGATCACCGAAATAATATCCACTACCATAGATGTGGCGAAGAGAATTCCCCACCCCAGTGTATTTGTGTTGTGCTGTCGCTGCGGCATGAAACACCTGGGGATACCCTTTAGTGGGGAGCAATCGCTCATAGCGTTTCCGAACATGAGTTTCTTGATTAAAGATAATGTCCGCCTTTAGTAGGGCCATATCCTTTAGCAAAAGCTGACGTTTATGATAAGTATTAAGGCCTTTCACATTCAGTGAGGCGATATTTAAGATCCCCATAGACACATTAAATAAAGCTGTGCGACCGCTCCCTGGATGGCCCCCCTTCTCATATATGTCATTTTAACCATGGGCACGTAACCATAAGCATGCCAGCTACAATATCGAACAAGACCCTTCCGCATAGCCACTCCCCCCCCACCTTGCCCTTCTGCCAACCACTCTCCACCTCGTGGTTCATATCCCTGAGAGCGCTGACGTTTCCCGCCTCCCCGGACCTGAATCCCCTCCACCCTGTCTTACCACCTGTAATCCTGAGTTTCTCCCCCCAGTATTGAGGGAGCATAATAGCTCCCACCTCAACATTGCTGATAGCTTTACTTATAACAACCATTTCCTGGCGTGTAGCCAGATGGACTCAGTACAAATGGGATAGTATCCGCGTGCTAGCAGTTGGAGACGGATCTGACGTCAGCACGGGGTATATATATCCCCACAGGAAGCGTAGCAACTTAGTAATTTCCGTCTCCAAAGCAGTTTGGAGAGCCTGCACGCTTGCTAAGCGTGTTTTCCAAATCTACTTTTTCTTTTCTTTTTCTACTTACTAAAACTTCTACGACATCGAGCCCCGCGCTCCTGCGGTGATACCCAGGGGGTCCCTCCCCCAGTTGAGCTTCCCGGGGTGATTTCCGTGGTCCCCCGGAGGTTTAAGTCCTCGGTCCGGTGGCCGAATCGCGGCAGGGACACAGCCCCCGGGCGAGGTTCGGGTGAGGCTTACGAGGCGCCTCGGTCCCGGCGTGGACGAGGCAGCAGGGTGCATATCCTCAAACGCGGCGGTGAAGGTACTTGCCCTCTCCCCCCGCAGCCGGAGACCACCCGGGTTCCAGCCG
Source organism: Rhinatrema bivittatum (assembly GCF_901001135.1). Classification (NCBI taxonomy): domain Eukaryota; kingdom Metazoa; phylum Chordata; class Amphibia; order Gymnophiona; family Rhinatrematidae; genus Rhinatrema; species Rhinatrema bivittatum. The sequence goes on from NC_042616.1 coordinate 21,776,795, forward strand.
GGAAGCGCCGATGATCAGGTAAGGCGTACATCTCTTATTTCTGGTCTCCGAGGAGCAGAGGATCGGTGGTGTGGCACGCCGTGGAGGACGCCATTTTGTGGGCCTTGTTCAGGTATTGAGCGCCCGTAATAGGCGCGGCTCTATCCCTCCTTGTGCGTATATTGCCTTATTGCTGTGAGCATATGCCACTGAGCGTGTATTGCTAACCGCCTGTTGATGACAGCATATTGAATGCCACTGAGCGTGTATTGCTAACCGCCTATTGCTGAGAGCCTATTGAATGCCATTGAGCGGGTATTGCTAACCGCTTACTGCTGTGAGCCTATTGAATGCCATTGAGCGTGTATTACTGACCGCTTATTGCTGTGAGCCTATTGAATGCCATTGAGCGTGTATTACTGACCGCTTATTGCTGAGAGCCTATTGACCGCCATAGTGCGTGTATTGCTAACTGCATATTGCTGAGTGCATATTGCATACAATTGAGCTGTTTTCATGGCCGCCTATTGCTGAGCACCTAAAGCACATATTGCTGCCGCATATTATTACTATTGTGCGCCTGTTGTATTCAGCGCATATTGCTGCCGCATATTATTATTATTGTGCGCCTGTTGTATTAAGTGCATATTGCTGCCGCATATTATTATTATTGTGCGCCTGTTGTATTAAGCGCATATTGCTGCCGCATATTATTATTATTGTGCGCCTGTTGTATTAAGCGCATATTGCTGCCGCATCTTGTTATTATTGTGCGCCTGTTGTATTAGGCGCTTATTGCTGCCGCATATTGTTCTTTAAGCATTCAGCGCATACTTTTCCATGGATCAGAACGCCGCAGCGTCTTCAGCGGCGGAGCCGCCTGCCTCAGGCATTAAAGCCCTTGGCCTCTGCTCTGCATGCCAGCTTAGAGCCACGCACAGTGAAGAGCCAGACTCCCTATGTGCCCAATGTGAGGAGGCCGTGGGACCCTCGGGCCAGGACCGGTCTCATCCACGATTTGCTGACAGTTCCCCAGGGACTACCCCGGATTTAGCGGGCAGTCTCGACCAATCGGGAATCCTGGGGGATCTTGTACCCCGGTGATTAGAGGCTGCTTCCATTTCCTGGGTGGATCTCTTTAAGGGGATTCATGCCTTTGTACAGATGCAAACGGCTTCCCGTCCAGGCCCTGCTGTTCCTGTTGTTCCTGCGGTTGCTGCGGTTCCTGCAGTGGCTGCGACTGCGGCGGCTGCTGCTCCTATGGATCCTGTTCCTGGACCCTCACATCCTTATCGTGAGCGGGACCTCCCGCCGCTGGACAGTCCAGATCAATCAGACCAGGAGGCTTCACCGGACGAGTCCGAACTCCCGGACGAGGGGGACCTTCCCCCAGGGATTGAGCCATATAGAACCATGAGGCGGTTCTTCCCTAAGGAGGATCTCTCCGACCTGGTGTCTCAGTGTCTGGCGGAGTTAGATATTACAGGTCCCAGCGCTTCGGTACCTTCTGCGCAGAACCCCCTGCTGGAAGGTCTTCGTCCTACAGCCCGCCATTTTCCATTCTTGCAAGCGGCACAACAACTGATAGATTTAGAATGGGCGGCACCGGCGGCTTCCTTCAAAGGGGGCCGGGCCCTGACGGGCATGTACCCATTGGCACCGGCTATCCAGGACCTGCTGGCGTGCCCTCAGGTGGACGCCTTGATTAGCGCTGTGGTCAAGCGCACTACCATTCCAGTTGAAGGGTGTACGGCCCTCAAGGAGCCTCATGACCGGCGAATGGACGCCATTCTGAAACAGACCTTTGAGGTGGCAGCTCTATCTTTGCGGATTGCAACCTGCTGCACAGTGGTGACGCGTGCCTGTTTGTCACAGGTTAGGAACAACGCTCCAGCAGCTGACATGGAGTCAGCTCTTTCATTCCTCACGGATGCTGCATCAGATCTGGTCCGGACAACAGCTAAGGGGATTTCATCCTCCGTAGCCGCCAGGAGGCAGCTCTGGATCCGGAGATGGTCAGCTGATGCGCCTTCAAAGACACGCCTCACCAGATTGCCCTTTAAGGGCTCTTTGCTATTTGGCAGCGACCTTGAGAAACTGGCCAGTACTTGGGGTGCCTCTCCAGTGCCTAGACTGCCGGAAGATTGGTCCAGAAGGGGCCAGCGCGCCTTTCCAAGGCCCTCCAGGGGCAGGAGTTCACAGCGCTTTGTTCCTTATAGGGGTCGCTACCAGGCACCACGTCCTCAGGCCAGGAATCAGTCCTTTCAGACCAAGCAGCGCAAGAGGGGTGCGTGCCCGGGCTCGGGTCCCGGCCGCGCCTCTCAATGAGAATCAGCCGACTCATCTGGGGAACGGAGCCATAGGGGGCAGGTTAACCCTCTTCTACCCCAGATGGGTCGAGATCACGTCGGACCAGTGGGTCCTCGCCGTTATCCGGGAGGGATATTATCTGGACTTCCATCATCTCCCTCCGGACAAGTTTGTGGAATCTTCATGTCCCATACACAAGAAGGCAGCATTGGAAGCTACCCCGGCGAGGCTCCTGTCCCTGAAAGCCATCATCCCAGTACCTGCCTGGGAAGTGAATTCTGGACACTATTCCATTTATTTCATGGTACCCAAGAAAGGGGGTACTTTTCGGCCCGTGCTGGACCTCAAGTCAGTCAATCGATACTTACGGGTACCGAGGTTTTGCATGGAGACTCTGCGTTCCGTCAAGGCCGCAGTACAGCCAGGAGAATTCCTCACGGCATTAGACCTGTCAGAGGCATACCTGCATATCCCGATCCATCTGGATCATCAGCGCTACCTACGCTTCAAGGTTCTGGGACGCCACTTCCAGTTTCGGGCTCTGCCCTTCGGGTTGACCACGTCATCACGGACATTCACCAAGATGGTCGTAGTGGTAGCAGCGGCACTCAGGCCGGAAGGAATTCTGGTCCATCCCTACCTAGACGACTGGCTGATCAGGGCGAAATCTCGAGAGGAGAGCCTTCGGACAACCGACAGAGTGATCGCCCTTCTGGAAAGCTTGGGCTGGGTAATCAACCTCAGCAAGAGCTGCTTACAGCCTTCCCAGTCACTAGAATACCTGGGAGTACAGTTCGACACCCGGGCAGACATAGTCAGTCTCACTACCAAGAGAAAGTTGAAACTTCAGCAGCGTATCCAGTATCTGATGGGAGCCAGTTGGCCCATAGCCTGGGATTATCTGCAGGTTCTTGGTCTCATGGCATCCACCCTGGAAGTAGTGCCTTGGGCGAGAGCCCATATGAGACCTCTACAACACTCCCTGCTCTCTCGCTGGAGCCCCCGGCTACCGAACTATTCCACACGCCTTCATCTGCCAGCCAGAGGGCGGACCCAGTTGCGGTGGTGGTTGCAGTCCAACCACATGAGCAGGGGGTCGAAGATGTCCTCACCCACGTGGACCTTGCTCACCACAGATGCCAGCCTGAGCGGCTGGGGAGCACACTGCGAAGAACTCACCGCACAAGGGCGGTGGAACAGAGAAGAGGCAGCGTGGAACATCAACCGTCTAGAGGCCCGGGCAGTCCGGTTGGCATGCCTTCGATTCGCTCACAGACTGAAGAGCAGACAGAGTGATGTCCGACAACGCCACCACGGTGGCATGCATCAACCGTCAGGGCGGAACCAGAAGTCGACAAGTATCTCTGGAGATCGCCCCACTGATGGCTTGGGCAGAGGCAAATCTTCACGACATCTCCGCCGTCCACATTGCCGGGAAGGACAATACCACAGCAGACTTCCTCAGCAGAGAGAGCCTAAATCCGGGAGAGTGGCAGCTGTCACCCACAGCCTTCCAGATGATTGTGGATCACTGGGGGATTCCGGACATGGATTTACTGGCGGACAAGTCCAATGCTCAAGTACCCAGATACTTCAGTCGCAGGCGCGACCCGTTCTCACACGGAATCGATGCCCTGGTCCAGCCGTGGCCTCCAGGGACTCTTCTCTACGCCTTTCCTCCGTGGCCTCTGCTGGGCGCCATCATCCACAAGATCCGGAAACACCAGGGCCTAGTTCTTCTAGTGGCACCAGACTGGCCAAGAAGACCCTGGTACGCGGACATAAGAAGACTACTGGCAGGGGAGCCTCTTCCCCTGCCTCCTCTCCGGGACCTTCTACGTCAAGGTCCCATCCTTCACGAGGATCCAGCTCAATTCTCTCTTACAGTCTGGCCATTGAGAGGGCTAGACTGAAGAAAAGAGGTTACTCGGAGCCCGTGATTGATACACTCCTCCGAGCTCGCAAGTTTTCCACATCCCTCACCTATGTTTGGATCTGGAGAGTATTTGAAGCATGGTGCGACACTCATGGCACCAATCCACATACGACTACAATCCCTATTGTGTTGGATTTCCTGCAAGAGGGCCTTCAGAAGGGTCTCTCCCTCAGCTCCATCAAGGTTCAGGTGGCTGCGCTGTCTTGCTATGGTCCCAGGAGGGATGGCAAGACCATTGCCAAGCACCCAGATGTTTCTCGCTTCCTGAAAGGAGTCAAGCATATTCGTCCGCCATTGAAGTGGCCTGTGCCCTTATGGAACCTCAACCTTGTTTTGGATTTCCTCGCGGGGTCTATCTTCAGACCCCTTCGGGGCCTGTCTCTCCGTTCTCTAACATTGAAGATGGTGTTCTTGCTGGCTGTCTGTTCAGCACGCCACGTCTCAGAGCTACAAGCACTGTCCTGCCGTGATCCCTTTCTCAGAATCACTCCTGAGGCTATCCATCTTCGCACAGTTCCCTCCTTTCTACCTAAGGTGGTTTCACAGTTTCATCTTAACCAAACCATATCCTTGCCTACCACGGCGGGTTTGAAGAAATTTGAAGAAGGGCGTTTACTACGCCATCTCGACATCGGCAGATTGCTGCCCAGATATCTGGAAGTGACACAAGAAGTAAGAAAGACGTACCATCTGTTCGTCCTGCACATCGGGAAGAAGCAAGGTGAAGCGGCCTCGCGGCCCACCATTGCCCGCTGGATTAAAGAAGTTATCGGAGCAGCTTACGTAGAGGCTGGGAAGTCTCCGCCCTTACAAGTCAAGGCTCATTCTACCAGAGCACAAGCGGCATCCTGGGCAGAATCCAGGATGCTGTCGCCTGCAGAAATATGTAAAGCGGCGACATGGTCCTCCCTTCATACCTTCTCCAGGTTCTACCGTCTGGATGTCCAGGCCAGGGAGGACTCGGCTTTTGCGAGGGCGGTACTACATGGTCCTCAGGCAGCCTCCCGCCCAGGCTGGGAGTAAAGCTTTTGTACATCCCATTTGTACTGAGTCCATCTGGCTACACACCAGGAAATGTTGAGATTACTTACCTGATAATCTCCTTTTCCTTAGTGTAGACAGATGGACTCAGCATCCCGCCCTGCTGCCTGTGTACATGGGTTTCACCGATTCAAGGTAAGCCATGTCATCTGTTTCCATAAGGGCGTACACTCTACCAGGTGTTAACGCCTTCCGGTTGGAAATGCTGGTGATCTCCAGCTACTGTCAATCGGTCAGGGGAATCCTGTTTCACTTTTCACTGAGCGTCAGTACACACATCCATAACAGCTTTTGCAAGGAAGATTACTAAGTTGCTACGCTTCCTGTGGGGATATATATACCCCGTGCTGACGTCAGATCCATCTCCAACTGCTAGCACGCGGATACTATCCCATTTGTACTGAGTCCATCTGTCTACACTAAGGAAAAGGAGATTATCAGGTAAGTAATCTCAACATTAACCAACATATAAGTCCACTTTCTGGACTGCAGAACTGAACATCCCAGACCTCCCTGGTAACAAAAAACCCCTTGCCTGCATATCACAAAGGACCCGACCAGTATACTGGTATCTCATAAGCAGACCCCTAGAGTCTTATCCTGGTGCTTCGAGGTCAGTATTGCCTCCCGATCTCCGGCTTAGTCGTCCTCTGCCCGTGTCCACTCTCTGCCATCTAGGTCGTTGTCCGCTGCGCAAGCTACTGTCCACGGACTTCTCCATGTTCCCGTTCTGGGGCGGATCAGGTAGCCATGCTGCTCGTAGTATATCCTCTGCTTCCATGACCTGGTGGACTCTGGACGTTACGCCACTGATAGCAAACTGTAATCCGAAGGGAAATAGCCATTTGTATCTGATATTGTGAGCTCTCAGGATTTGGATCACATCCCAAAAGGCCCTCCTCTTCTTTATAGTGGAGATGGCTAAATCCTGGAAAATTTCAATTTTGTGACCCTTCCAAGTGATGGCGCCCAGTGTCCTGGCTGCTTGTGCTACTTGCTCTTTCACCAAGAAGCTGTGGAAACATGCTACAATGTCTCTAGGCAAATTATTTCGGGGGTGCCAAAGATCCTGTGGGCCCGCTCCAGGACAACCTCCCTGGGCCGCTCCGCTTTGCCCTCCGGCTCCAGTAATTGAGCACATATGCTTTGCACTGCTAATGCACAGTCTGTGTATTCCTCTCCTTCCGGTATGCCACGGAACCGGAGGTTTACCCTCCTTGCTCTGTTCTCCAGGTCTTCTACATGCCTCTGAAGTTCCTCCTGCGTTTCTCTTAGTTTCCCCTGTTCATCCTGGACCCTTTCCAGCTCCATCTGCGTCTCCTGCAGCCCCGCTTCCGCTTCATCCACCCTTTGCCCTATCTCACGAACCTCCTTCTGGACGCCTGCAAACATGGCTCCAAGCTCCTCCCGGTAGCGCGCCATATCTCCCCTTATCTCCTGGAACCAAATCCGAAATTCTTGCCGTGTGGGTACCTCTAAGTCGCCTTTCTCATCCGGCTCCTCCGGAGTGTCCGCGGAGTCGCGCGCCGGCGCCATCTTGTTTCCTTCCTCGCCGGCCAGGGCCGCAGCCGTAGCCGCCGCTGCGAACGAAAATCTATTTAAATCGGGCTTTTTCCGCGGGGTGGACATCGCGAAAGGCTGGCGATTCAAAGTCTCTGAATTTGGAGAGGTATTTCCCGGTTGTTCCCGCGATGGGGGGAGATTGCTTGTGGCGGAGGGGAGAGCACGGAGCTCAGGCGGCCATCTCAGCGGGTGACGTCACCGCTCTCTCGTGGTGGAGATATTTAATTGTAAACTTACACTTGTAAATGTGTATTGCCCCAATCAAAATCAGGGAATGGTATTGGATGAGATCAACCAAAAATTGCTTCATCTGGAGGGTGGTTATTTGGTAATAGGGGGAGATTTCAACATGGCACCACTGGTTGATCAGGATACCTCATCAGGGAAAGGGGGGCAGACACGGGGTGATAGACGTTCTCTTAAACGCTTATTATCCGATTGGCACTTACTTGATATTTGGAGACTTCTGTACCCACATAGCCACAATTTCTCATTTTATTCTAGGCCCCACGATACGTATTCACGTATTGATTACTTTCTCATTGATAAAACTGAGTGATCATGCGCGGAATGCAGATATAGAACCTATTACCTGGTCTGACCATGCGCCAGTATTGTGGGAAGTAGATATGCCACAGTGGGAATCTGGGGTCCGTTATTGGAAGTTGAATGATAGCTTAATTAAAAATAAATTATATTTTCCTAAATTGCAAGGGCAGATTGAAGAGTATTTAACGCTTAATAGCTCGCCTGAGATTTCTCCAGTGTCGTTATGGGAAGGGTTGAAAGCTACCATACGGGGGAAACTTATTAGCTTGGGCACCTACCATAAAAAGCAAAAAGAATTACAAAGGCGGGAAGTGTTAAGTAGGATATCTACTTTGGAAAAAGACCATAAACAGGGAAAAAAACTCCAATACACTACATAATTTAGATGCGGCTCGACAAGAATTGAAAGGGATAGATGCGGACCAAGTTGCACATCAGTTAGACATGGTAAAACAATTGTATTATGAACAAGGTGATAAAGCCAGCAAGCTGTTGGCACATAAGCTGAAAGGCCAAAGGACAATGTCTCATATTCATGTTATTAAGGATAAGCATGGCCAGGAACACACAAGGTTGTTGGCAATAAAATCTAGCTTTATGAACTTTTATGAGTCTTTATATACCACTGATCATAATACTACGGAGGCGGATATTGCTCAATTTCTGGGAAGGGTCTCTTTGCCTTCCATCTCACAAAAGAAGCAACAGATATTGGGATCGCCTATACAAGTATTGGAGGTTCAAAATGCTATAAAATCTCTCAAGGCCGGAAAAGCACCCAGCTTAGATGGGTATATGCCTCTTTTTTTATAGGAAATTTATGGGGATCATGGGAGCTATACTGACACCTTCCCGATTTATCGGGGTACCAGACTGTCCCCTTTGCTTTTTGCTCTCAGTGTCGAGCCTTTAGCAGAACTGATTCGCATCTCGGGGGATGTACGGGGAGTTCCAATAGCAACCACGGCTTTCAAAATATCTTTATATGCTGACGATATTATCTTCATGGTAACAGAACCGGACTCATCACTGAAGGCCCTGACGAGCATCTTGCAGCAATTTGGTGGTGTCTCCGGTTTTCGAGTCAATATGGATAAGTCAGAGATCTTGCCTATGAATCTTTCAACTACCCAACACTCTACCCTGTCACAATTATTCCCATATCGGTGGATGAAAGGCCCCATTACATATTTAGGGATAAACTTGGTGGAGGAACCTAAAGATCTTTTTAAGGTGAATTATGAACCTCTAATTAGAACTCTATACAAGGATATGCAAAAATGGGAGAGATTCCATGTTTTGTGGTTGGGAAGGATAGCTATCGTGAAGATGAATTTGTTTCCACGGTTGAGCTATCTTTTTCAGGTATTGCCTTGTTTAATATCTGATGGTTGGTTTGCGACGGTGCAAAAAAAACTTTTTTCCTATATATGGAAAAAACGCCCCCCAAGGGTTTCCGGTACAGTTTTGTATCGGATCAGAGCTAAGGGAGGATTAGGGGTTCCACATTTAAAAATATTATGTAGCTTCACAAATCCAAGCAGTAATAGACTACCATATCCCAAGTAGTGGGAAGCAGTGGATGGTGCTTGAAGGCTTCCAGCTAGGTAGAGATACTCCGGAGAGTGTTTTCTGGGACAGAAAGAGGCCGGCTTTGTCGGATCCTGCCATTTTACCATCATTGCATTGTACTCTGACGATATGGTATAATTGGAGGGAACGCCTAACGGGGAAAACAGCTTGTTTCTTCCCGGCCCAATTTCGCTCTCTGTCAAATTTTCCTATTAGGGTTTCTCAAACGTTTCAAACGTGGGAAGGCAAGGGACTTTATAGAGTACAACAAGTATGGGAAGCAGGAAAGGTGAGGCCCTTCTGTATACTGCAAAGGGAATATCATCTATCCCGGTCTGATTTCCTGGCATATGCCCAGTTACGCCATTTTCTTTATAGCTCAGAGGTTGCTAGAGATCTGACCCGGGGAGTCTCATTGATGGAAGGGTTCTGTTTGGTATCCAAACCCCCCCCCCTATAATGATGTCCAAGCTATACAAATTGTTGGATGATGATGGGACGTACCAAGCATCTCATATTAAAGCATGGGCGGAAGATATGAGGGGTAGCTGGGATACTGAGCGCTGGGATACTTGTTTTCTAGGTTTAGGTCACCATTCAATGGCTACCGCTATGATTGAGAATGAATATAAATTGCTATACAGGTGCTATATCTGTCCTGTTAAATTGGCTAAATGGTACCCCAATCTTTCAAATAAATGCTGGTGGTGTAAACAGGAGCTGGGCACTTTTATACATATCTGGTGGCAATGTCCGAATATTAAAGTTTTTTGGGGTCAAGTACAGGGTATGGCTAAAGACATGGTGGAACAGGAACCTTTGCAACATCCTGACGGGTGGCTCCTGGGGCTATGGCCGGAACAAGGGATAGCTGCCACCAGACATTGGCTACCCATACACTTCAGAATACTCTTCAAGATTCTGACCATCATTCACAAATCCACATATCATCAATCCTCTCTGCAACTCACCATACCCCCTCAAATTACACTCCTCATCAAGGCCAAAACCAGATCTGCATACAGAGGCTCCCTACAAGTTCCTCCCAGCAGTTCCACTAAATATAACTCCATCGAAAAACGAGCGCTTTCCACCGCGGGACCACATCACTGGAACTCTCTCCCACCAGACCTACGCCAGGAACATTGTCATCTCAAATTCAGAAAAAAACTGAAAACTTGGCTCTTCACCCAAGCTTATTGTTGAAGAAACCCATGGTACCCGCAAGGACCTCCACCCCTTGGTTGATGTCCTCTTCCAGCTGCATTAAGTATCTGCTATTATAGAACCGATCATGTATATTAACTTTGCAATCGAATCTCCATTATGTAATATGTATTTAAGTTTAATAGAGAAGCAACCGCTCCTTGCTGATTGGCTCTTCTATACATTTAGAATAGAAATTGTTAATCTATCTCTTTTTCTTCAAACAGCCATGTTCGACTTCCCTGTTTTAATGTAACTTTTGCTTCTTGTGTTAACTGGTTCCCCCCCCCCTTGTTTTTTGTAGACCGGTACGATAAGACCTCGTCTTGAGCATCGGTATATTAAAAGAACTTAAATAAATATAGCCGTTGCAGCTAGGTTGGTGATCGCACAGTGGTGGAAGAGGCAAGATACACTGCAGTTGCGTATGATGGTCCTTAAGCTCCTACACATTCGAGTGATGGAGAGAATTACCGCCTTTCGCAAAGATGCGGTGGCTAAATCTGAGAAAATATGGGCTCCCTTAGATAATTGGTTACAGGAGAATTGGTCCACAGGGTAAAACTGGGATCTGCACGACTCTACAAAGGAGGGGCTTGTGGCCAGTCCTTTTCATAAGGGCACTATTTGGATGGGCACAGTGGGAAAAATCTGTTTACTGCTGAGGCTTTATATATGTACACTTAGTTGCTTAATTTGTGGTTCAGAGACATGTGCCCTCGTTCTGTTTGCTGTTGCCATGTTGGGGGGGGGGGGGGGAGTGGGAATATATAAAATGTTTTGGATAATTTGTTTGTCTCCTTGGAGATGAAACTGACTGTACTTTATTGGCTTGTATAATGCTGTTTATCCAATAAAATTAATTACAAAAAATATATATATTTGGGGGTCCAGGTTGGAGCCAATTTGTCAGAATTATTTAATTATAATTATGCTCCAATATGGAAGAAAATAGAGAGGGACCTTCATAATTGGAACAGGGAAAATTTTTCCTGGATGGGTCGCATAGCGATCTTAGATACAATAAGCGTGGTAGAACATTCATTTTTATTTTCTACCCGCCCCATACCAGAACCAAGTGCGATTCTAAAAGTGTGGCAGAAGAAATGTTTCGACTACATCTGGAAAAAAAAGACCCCCTCGGGTGGCCCAGGCTGTACTATTTCTTCCTAGAAAAAGTGGAGGAAGGGGGGTCCCAAATTTATCCTGGAACCATGGAGCAGCACACATGCAGGCAATCGTTGATGCATACAATAAGACAGATATCAAACAGTAGGAACGCTTAGAACAAGCAATGATAGAGGCCAAGCCACTACAGGTGTTATTCTGGCAGCCTAAAACTACTTGGAGATCTTTAGATGTCCTCCCGAGAGCACTGAAGACTACACTTACAATATGGTCTCAATGGAGGGGTCAAATAGTGGGCTCTTTTTCCTATTTCCAATCAACACACCTATTCCACAACATATGTTTCCCAGTGGGTCTCCATTCCCAGCTTTTCCACAAATGGGCAAGCCAGGGTATTGTGTGCATAAGTCATTTATGGAAGGAGGGGGACCTGATGACATCTAATGATTTTCGAGAGAGATTTTGGGGAGGTACAAAGGACGTTTTGGGTGTGGCGCAGGTTCGACACTTCCTGAAAAAGCGCCAGGCCACTCAGGTGGTTCGCCCTACCAAATCACTGTTTGAATCGTATTGTGAACATGCTGCTAAGATCAGGGGAGTTATTTCCAAATTTCCTAGCGTGTAGCCAGATGGACTCAGAACAAGTGGGTATAGTGTGCTCGTGCTAGCAGTTGGAGACTGATCTGACGTCGGCACGGGTACATATACCCCCACAGGAAGTGAGACAATTCAGTAATTTCCGTCTCCAAAGCAGTTTGGAGTGCCTGCACGCTCGCTGAGCGTGTTTTCCAATACTACTTTCTACTTCTATATTCTACTTACTAAACTTCTACAGACAACGAGCCCCGCACTCCTGCGGTGATACCCTCGGGTCCCTCCCCCAGTTGAGTTTCCCGGGGTGATTTCCTTGATCCCTCGGAGGTCTACGCCTCGGTCCGGTGGCCGAATCACGGCAGGGACCTAGCCCACGAGCGAGAAGGTCTTGGGCGTGGCGGAGAGGCGCCTCGGTCCCGGCGTGGACTTAGAGGCAGCGGGTGCATTTCCTCAAGCGCGGTGGTGAAGGTATTTCCCCTCTCCCCCGCAGCCGGAGACCGCCCGGGTTCCAGCCGGGAAGCGCCGAGGATCAGGTAAGGCGTATATCTTACTTTTTGGTCTCCGAGGTTCGAGGATCGGCGGTGTTGCCTGCATGCGGCACGCCGTGGAGGTCGCCATTTTGTTGGCCTTGTTCAGGCATTGAGCGCCCATGATAGGCGCCTGTTGATGAGCGCATATGGTATACAGGGATTCTGTCATATATATATTAAGCACATATTATTGAGCGCATATTGTGTATTATTGAGCGCATATTGCTGACCGCATATTATTGAGCGCATATTGTATTGAACGCATATTGCTGCCGCATATTATTGAGCGCATATTGTATTAGGCGCACATTCTTCAGCGTGCAATGGAACATTCGAATGCCCCGGCGCCTCCGGTGGCGGCGACTCCCGATTCCGGCGTGAAAGCTCTCTGCCTCTGCTCTGCATACCAGCTTAGAGTCACGCAGAGCGAGGAGCCAGACTCCCTTTGTGCCCAATGTGAGGAGGCAGTGGGGGCCTCGGGCCAGGAACAGTTTCAACCGAGGTTTGCTGACAGTTCCCCAGGGGCCACCCTGGATCTAGCGGGCAGTCTCTAACAACCTGGGATCCCGGGGGACCTGGTACCCCGACGAATAGAGACCGCTTCAGTTTCCTGGGTGGATCACTTTAAGGGGATCCATGCCTTTGTACAGATGCGATCAGCTTCCCGTCCAGGCCCTGCTGCGGCTGATCCTGCCCCTGGACCTTCGCGCTCTTATCGTGGGCAAGACCGCATGCCTCCGGGCAGTGCGGTTCAGACGGACCCTGATGTTTCAGAGGACGAGTCCGAACCCTCTGAGGAGGGGGAACTTCCCTCGGGGATTGAGCCATATCGAACCATGAGGCGGTTCTTTCCCAAGGAAGGTCTCTCCGACCTGGTATCTCAGTGCCTGGCGGAGTTGGCTATTTCAGGCCCCAGCACTACGGTGACATCTACACAGAACCCTCTGCTGGAAGGTCTTCGTCCTACAGCCCGCCATTTTCCCTTCTTGCAAGCCGCACAGCAACTGATAGATTTGGAATGGGCTGCACCTGCGGCCGCATTCAAAGGGGGTCGGGCCCTGACGGGTATGTACCCCCTGGATCCGGCAATCAAGGAGATGCTGGCGTGCCCTCAGGTGGACGCTTTGGTTAGCGCGGTGGTCAAGCGCACTACCATTCCAGTTGAGGGGGGGGCGGCCCTCAAGGACCCTCATGACTGGACGCCATTCTGAAACAGACCTTCGAGGTGGCAGCTCTATCTTTGCGAATTGCAACCTGCTGCACAGTGGTGACGCGTTCCTGTTTGTCACAGGTCAGGAACAATGCTCCAGCAGCAGACATGGAGTCCGCTCTCTTGTTCCTCACGGATGCTGCATCAGACCTAGTCCGTACAACAGCCAAGGGGATCTCATCCTCTGTAGCTACCAGGAGGCAGCTCTGGATACAGAATTGGTCAGCCGATGCTCCTTCTAAGACACGCCTCACCAGAATGCCCTTTAAGGGCTCGGGGCGCTCTCCTGTTCGGCAGCGACCTTGATAAACTGGCCAGCACATGGGGCGCCTCTCCAGTTCAAGAGGAACCAGCGCGCCTTTCCAAGGCCATCCAGAGGCAGAAGCTCCCAACGCTTCACTCCCTATAGGAGTCGCTACCAGGCGCCTCGTCCTCAGGCCAGGAACCAGTCCTTTCGGACCAAGCAGCAGAAGAGGGGAGCCGGCTCGGGTTCAGGGCCCGGCCGCGCCTCCCAATGAGAATCAGCCGATCCATCTGGGGGATGGAGCCATAGGGGGCAGGTTAACTCTCTTCTACCCCAGATGGGTCGAGATTACGTCGGACCAGTGGGTCCTCGCCATCATCCGAGAGGGGTATTATCTGGCCTTCCATCATCTCCCTCCGGACAGGTTTGTGGAATCTCCGTGTCCAGTCCACAAGAAGGCAGCATTGGAAGCTACCCTGGCGAGGCTCCTGTCCTTGAAAGCCATAATCCCAGTACCTGCACGGGAAATGGATTCTGGACATTATTCCATTTATTTCATGGTACCCAAGAAAGAGGGCACTTTCCAGCGCGTCCTGGACCTCAAGTCAGTCAACAGATACTTAAGGGTCCCGAGGTTTCGCATGGAAACTCTGCGCTCAGTCAAGACCGCAGTACGGCCAGGAGAATTCCTCACGGCCTTAGACTTGTCAGAAGCCTACCTGCATATTCCGATCCATCCGGATCATCAGCGCTATCTACGCTTCAAGGTTCTGGGACGCCACTTCCAATTTCGGGCTTTGCCCTTCGGGCTAGCCACGGCGCCGCGGACCTTCACCAAGGTGATCGTAGTGGTAGCAGCGGCGCTCAGACGAGAAGGAATCCTGGTCCATTCCTACCTAGACGATTGGCTGATCAGGGCGAAATCACGAGAGGAGAGCCATCGGGCAACCAACAGAGTGATCGCCCTTCTGGAAAGCCTGGGATGGGTAGTCAACCTAAACAAGAGTTGCCTACAGCCTTCCCAATCTCTGGAATACCTGGGAGTCCAGTTCGACACCCAGGCAGACAAAGTCAGTCTTACCACCAAGAGAAGGTTAAAACTTCAGACGCGTCTCCGGTCCTTGATGGGAGCCAGCCGGCCCATAGCTTGGGATTATCTGCAGGTTTTCGGCCTCATGGCATCCACCCTGGAAGTGGTACCCTGGGCAAGGGCCCATATGAGACCTCTGCAACGCTCCCTGCTCTCTCGCTGGAGCCCTCGCTTCCGGAATTACTCCGTGCATCTACCTCTGCCAGCCAGAGTGCGGACCCAGTTGCGGTGGTGGTTGCAGTCCAACCACACGAGCAGGGGGTCGAAGATGTCCTCCCCCCGCGTGGACTCTGCTCACCACATATGCCAGCCTGAGCGGATGGGGAGCACACTGCGAAGAACTCACCGCACAAGGACGGTGGAACAGAGAAGAGTCAGGCTGGAACATCAACCGTCTGGAGGCATGGGCAGTCCGGTTAGCTTGCCTGCAATTTGCTCACAGACTGAGGAACCGGGCAGTCAGTGATGTCCAACAACGCCACCACGGCGGAACCAGAAGCAGACAGGTGTCCCTCGAGAGAGCCCCGCTGATGGCTTGGGCAGAGGCGAATCTTCAGGACATCTCCGCCGTCCACATTGCCGGGAGGGACAACACCGCGGCAGACTTAGTCAGCAGAGAAAGCCTAAATCCGGGAGAATGGCAGCTGTCCCCCACAGCCTTCCAGATGATTGTGGATCACTGGGGGATTCCGGACATGGACCTACTAGCGGACAGGTCCAATGTTCAAGTACCCAGATACTTCAGCCGCAAGCGAGATCCGTTCTCTCATGGGATTGACTCCCTGGTTCAGCCATGGCATGCAGGGACCCTACTATACGCCTTTCCTCCGTGGCCCCTGCTGGGCACCCTTATCCACAAGATTCAGAAGCACCGGGGCCTAGTTCTTCTAGTGGCACCAGACTGGCCAAGAAGACCCTGGTACGCGGACATGAGAAGACTACTGGCAGGGGAGCCTCTTCCCCTGCCTCCTCTCAGGGACCTGCTACGTCAGGGTCCCATCCTCCACGGGGATCTGGCTCAATGCTCTCTTACGGTCTGGCCATTGAGAGGGCTAGGCTGAAGAAAAGAGGTTACTCGGAGCCGGTGATAGATACTCTCCTCCGAGCTCGCAAGTTTTCCACATCCCTCACCTACATAAGGATCTGGAGAGTATTTGAAGCATGGTGCGACACTCATGGCACCAATCCACATGCGACCACAATCCCTATTGTTTTGGATTTCCTGCAAGATGGACTTCAGAAGGGTCTCTCCCTCAGCTCCATCAAGGTTCAGGTGGCTGCGCTGTCTTGCTACGGTCCCAGGAGGGATGGCAAGACCATTGCCATGCACCCAGATGTTTCCTGTTTCCTGAAAGGAGTCAAGCACATTTGTCCGCCACTGAAGTGGCCAGTGCTCCTGTGGAACCTCAATATTGTTTTGGATTTCCTCGCGGGATCCAACTTCCGACCCCTTCGGGGCCTGTCTCTCCGTTCGTTAACTCTGAAGATGGTGTTCCTGCTGACAGTGTGTTCAGCACGCCGCATCTCAGAGCTACAAGCACTGTCCTGCCGTGATCCCTTTCTCAGAATCACTCCTGAGGCTATCCATCTTCGCACGGTTCCATCCTTCTTGCCTAAGGTAGTCTCACAATTTCACCTCAACCAGACCATATCCTTACCAACCACGGCGGATTTGAAGAAATCAGAAGAAGGGCGTTTGTTACGCCATCTCGACATCGGCAGATTACTGCCCAGATATCTGGAAATGACAGAAACAGTACGAAAGACGGACCATCTGTTCGTCCTTCACAGCGGCAAGAAACAAGGAGAAGCGGCCTCTAGTCCCACCATCGCCCGCTGGATTAAAGAAGTTATCAGAGCAGCCTATGTAGAGGCCGGGAAGTCACCGTCTCTACAAGTCAAGGCTCATTCTACCAGAGCCCAAGCAGCATCTTGGGCAGAATCTAGTATGATGTCGCCTGCAGAAATATGTAAAGCGGCGACATGGTCCCCCCTCCATACCTTCTCCAGGTTCTACCATCTGGATGTCCAGGCCAGGGAGGACACAGCATTTGCAAGGGCGGTCCTACGAGGTCCTCAGGCAGCCTCCCACCCAGTCCGGGAGTAAAGCTTTTGTACATCCCACTTGTTCTGAGTCCATCTGGCTACACGCTAGGAAATGTTGAGATTACTTACCTGATAATCTCGTTTTCCTTAGTGTAGACAGATAGACTCAGCATCCCGCCCGGCTGCCGGTATACGGGGGTTTCACCGATTCCAGGTAAGCCTTATCACTTCTTACATGAGTGCGTCCACTCTACCAGGTGTCGACACCTTCCGGTTGGGAATGCTGGCGGTCTCCAGCTACTATCAATCGGTCAGGGGAATCCTGTTTTTCACTATTTCATTGATCGTCAGTACACATATATCCATAACAGCTTTTGCAAGGAAGATTACTGAATTGTCTCACTTCCTGTGGAGGTATATGTACCCGTGCTGACGTTAGATCCGTCTCCAACTGCTAGCACGAGCACACTATACCCACTTGTTCTGAGTCCATCTGTCTACACTAAGGAAAACGAGATTATCAGGTAAGTAATCTCAACACGCATTCACACACATACGTGCATGGGAGTCTGAGCTGGCGATGTGTTAAGTGAAGAGGATTGGGACATTATGTTTCAGAGGACAGCCAAAAGCTCTATCTCTGCAGCAATGCAAGAGCACTGTTATAAACTACTGTATAGGTGGCATTGACTCCTGTTAAATTACATGCTATGTAAGAACATAAGAAAATGCCATACTGGGTCAGACCAAGGGTCCATCAAGCCCAGCATCCTGTTTCCAACAGTGGCCAATCCAGGCCATAAGAACCTGGCAAGTACCCAAAAACTAAGTCTATTCCATGTAACCATTGCTAATGGCAGTGGCTATTCTCTAAGTGAACTTAATAGCAGGTAATGGACTTCTCCTCCAAGAACTTATCCAATCCTTTTTTAAACACAGCTATACTTACTGCACGAACCACATTCTCTGGCAACAAATTCCAGAGTTTAATTGTGCGTTGAGTAAAAAAGAACTTTCTCCGATTAGTTTTAAATGTGCCCCATGCTAACTTCATGGGGTGTCCCCTAGTCTTTCTACTATCCGAAAGAGTAAATAACCGATTCACATCTACCCGTTCTAGACCTCTCATGATTTTAAACACCTCTATCATATCCCCCCTCAGTCGTCTCTTCTCCAAGCTGAAAAGTCCTAACCTCTTTAGTCTTTCCTCATAGGGGAGTTGTTCCATTCCCCTTATCATTTTGGTAGCCCTTCTCTGTACCTTCTCCATCGCAATTATATCTTTTTTGAGATGCGGCGACCAGAATTGTACACAGTATTCAAGGTGCGGTCTCACCATGGAGCGATACAGAGGCATTATGACATTTTCCGTTTTATTCATCATTCCTTTTCTAATAATTCCCAACATTCTGTTTGCTTTTTTGACTGCCGCAGCACACTGAACCGACGATTTCAATGTGTTATCCACTATGACACCTAGATCTCTTTCTTGGGTTGTAGCACCTAATATGGAACCCAACATCGTGTAATTATAGCATGGGTTATTTTTCCCTATATGCATCACCTTGCACTTATCCACATTAAATTTCATCTGCCATTTGGATGCCCAATTTTCCAGTCTCACAAGGTCTTCCTGCAATTTATCACAATCTGCTTGTGATTTAACTACTCTGAACAATTTTGTGTCATCTGCAAATTTGATTATCTCACTCGTCGTATTTCTTTCCAGATCATTTATAAATATATTGAACAGTAAGGGTCCCAATACAGATCCCTGAGGCACTCCACTGTCCACTCCCTTCCACTGGGAAAATTGCCCATTTAATCCTACTCTCTGTTTCCTGTCTTTTAGCCAGTTTGCAATCCACGAAAGGACATCGCCACCTATCCCATGACTTTTTACTTTTCCTAGAAGCCTCTCATGAGGAACTTTGTCAAACGCCTTCTGAAAATCCAAGTATACTATATCTACCGGTTCACCTTTATCCACATGTTTATTAACTCCTTCAAAAAAGTGAAGCAGATTTGTGAGGCAAGACTTGCCCTGGGTAAAGCCATGCTGACTTTGTTCCATTAAACCATGTCTTTCTATATGTTCTGTGATTTTGATGTTTAGAACACTTTCCACTATTTTTCCTGGCACTGAAGTCAGGCTAACCGGTCTGTAGTTTCCCGGATCGCCCCTGGAGCCCTTTTTAAATATTGGGGTTACATTTGCTACCCTCCAGTCTTCAGGTACAATGGATGATTTTAATGATAAGTTACAAATTTTTACTAATAGGTCTGAAATTTCATTTTTTAGTTCCTTCAGAACTCTGGGGTGTATACCATCCGGTCCAGGTGATTTACTACTCTTCAGTTTGTCAATCAGGCCTAGCACATCTTCTAGGTCCACCGTGATTTGATTCAGTCCATCTGAATCATTACCCATGAAAACCTTCTCCATTACGGGTACCTCCCCAACATCCTCTTCAGTAAACACTGAAGCAAAGAAATCATTTAATCTTTCCGCGATGGCCTTATCTTCTCTAAGTGCCCCTTTAACCCCTCGATCATCTAACGGTCCAACTGACTCCCTCACAGGCTTTCTGCTTCGGATATATTTAAAAAAGTTTTTACTGTGAGTTTTTGCCTCTACAGCCAACTTCTTTTCTAATTCTCTCTTAGCCTGTCTTATCAATGTCTTACATTTAACTTGCCAATGTTTATGCTTTATCCTATTTTCTTCTGTTGGATCCTTCTTCCAATTTTTGAATGAAGATCTTTTGGCTAAAATAGCTTCTTTCACCTCCCCTTTTAACCATGCCGGTAATCGTTTTGCCTTCTTTCCACCTTTCTTAATGTGTGGAATACATCTGGACTGTGCTTCTAGAATGGTATTTTTTAACAATGACCACGCCTCTTGGACATTTTTTACTTTTGTAGCTGCTCCTTTCAGTTTTTTTCTAACAATTTTTCTCATTTTATCAAAGTTTCCCTTTTGAAAGTTTAGCACGAGAGCCTTGGATTTGCACACTGTTCCTTTTCCAGTCATTAAATCAAATTTGATCATATTATGATCACTATTGCCAAGCGGCCCCACCACCGTTACCTCTCTCACCAAGTCCTGTGCTCCACTGAGAATTAGATCTAAAATTGCTCCCTCTCTCGTCGGTTCCTGAACCAATTGCTCCATAAAGCTATCATTTATTCCATCCAGGAACGTTATCTCTCTAGCGTGACCCGATGATACATTTACCCAGTCTATATTGGGGTAATTGAAGTCTCCCATTATTACTGCACTACCAATTTGGTTAGCTTCCCTAATTTCTCTTAGCATTTCACTGTCCATCTCACCATCTTGACCAGGTGGACGGTAGTATACCCCTATCACTGTAGTCTTCCCTGATACACAAGGGATTTCTACCCATAAAGATTCAATTTTGTATTTAGTCTCATGCAGGATGTTTATCCTTTACCCTCATATAGCTGATAAATGCTGGCGGCAATGCGATCAAGCGGGCTCATATATCCACGTCTGGTGGAAATGCCCTTTGGTGATTCCTTTCTGGGACAAGGTCAGAGGGTGGCTGAGGGAATTGACCGGTGCGGACGTACCGATGCTACCTGTTCATGTTTTGTTGAATCTCCCAAGCGAAGGGTATGGATAAAGCAAAACAATCATTCATTTCACAAGTATTTATAGTGGCCTGCTGTGAACTAGCCAAAGCATGGAAACTTCCTAACCCTCCATCTCTTTCAGCAGTAATCCACAGACTTCATTAGAGTTATCGGATGGCACATCTCACCGCAATCAGACAGGACAAATTGTCTGCATTCCAACAATCGTGGGAACCCTTCGTTAACTGAATAATTGCTCAAACCTCATCTGGATGAGCTCAGTTTTATTTTCTAAAGGTTTAGAGCAATAACCACCAAGAATCATGTTTAAGGCATGTTTGGTTTTATTATCACATGCACAGAGAAGAGAATCACTTGGCTGTACTCACTAGTCAAATGTTGGACTGGGCAATGTTTTCATATCTGTAACAACGGTTAATTTTCATAGATAACATGTGGTGTATTTAAGGGACGAGATGGGAAGGTGGGGGGGTAGGGATCACAAGGTTTTCTCATTTGATAACTGTATGGACCTAACATTGTTGATGTCACACTATGATTGTTTATCTTGGTCAATAAAAATTTACATTAAAAATATATTTTCTTAGCATGTAGCAGATGGACTCGGGACCAACGGGTAGAGTGTACTCCTGATAGCAGTTGGAGACGGACCAGATTTCAATCTGACGTCAGCCCTAGTACATATATCCCTGCAGGAAGTGCAGCTCTTCAGTATTCTCCTCGAAAAGCATTGTGGATATATGTATGACTGAATAATTTGAATAACCTGATTAACTTTATAACTTTGTTGACTTGATTAATTTGAACTGGTTGAATTGGCTATAGCTGGAGACCGCCAGTGCCCTCAACCAAGAAACGTCGACACCCGGTAGGATGGGTGTCCTAGATGAAGGAAAGCATGGCTTCCCTTTGTATCACTCGCTCCCAGGGATGTCCCCCGAGAATTCCCTGAGTAACGGCAGCCATGGGTGGGATGCTGAGTCCATCTGTCTACACTAACGAAAACGAAATTATCAGGTAAGTAATTTTTTCATTTCCTAGCATGTAGCAGATAGACTCAGGACCAATAGGATGTATAAAAGCTACTCCCGAATCGGGTGGGAGGCTGCCCGTGACCTACTTAGTACTGCCCTTGCAAACGCTGTGTCCTCTCGAGCCTGAACTTCCAGGCGATAAAACCTGGAGAAGGTGTGGATGGAGAACCATGTCACCGCCCTGCAGATCTCGGCGGGTGACAGCATCTTGGTTTCCACCCAGGACACTGCCTGGGCTCTAGTAGAATGGGCCTTGACTTGTAAAGGCGGTGGCTTGCCTGCTTCCATGTAGGCCATCTTGATGACCTCTTTGATCCAGAGGGCTATGGTTGCTTTCGAGGACGCTTCCCCCTGCTTCTTCCTGCTGTGAAGGATGAATAGATGGTCCGTCTTTCGAATGGATTCCGATTTTTCCAGGTATCGGGCTAGGAGTCTGCCGACATTCAGATGGCGTAGACTTCGAGCCTCTTTCGAATTCTTATGCTCATCTGGCGATGGTAGCAAGATTTATTTATTTATTTATTTATTTAGGGTTTTTATATACCGGCATTCGAGAACGCAGTCCCATCATGCTGGTTCACATTACAACAAGTGTGCATCGTAAACAAAACTAAAACAATGGTGCGGAAAAAAGGCAGTTACAAATAACAGGGAGATTAGAACTTGGCAGAGAGAGAAGAGAAAGGACAGGTTATTAATTCAAACATGTAACGATAGTGTAAAATAATATAAAATTCAAACAAGAAGGTTAGTCATGGTGTATGTGAAGGTCAGGATTGGCGTGGAAGGTAGATCAGTTTGAGTCCGGGAATGCTTGTGTGAATATCCATGTCTTTAGTCTTTTTTTGAAGGTTGAGATGCATGTTTCAAGTCTGAGGTTTGAAGGGATAGAGTTCCATAACGGTGGAATGGCTGTAGAGAATGCCCGATCTCTTAGTGTGATGTGTCTGGTAGATTTGGACGGTGGTACCTGTAGCGATCCTTTGTATGCATCTCTTGTTGGTCTTGTTGAATTATATAGTTGGAGAGGGATCTGTATGTCGATGGGAGCCAGTAGGTGGATATTTTTGTATGTGGTAAGGATGGCCTTGTAAATAATTCTAAAGTGTATAGGTAACCAATGGAGGCTCTTTAGGATGGGGGTTATGTGATCCCTTCTCCTGGAGTTTGTCAGTATTCGTGCAGCTGTATTTTGTACCATCTGAAGCGGTTTAGTATAAGAAGCGGGAAGACCAAGTAGGATGGTGTTACAATAGTCTAATTTTGAAAAAATGATTGCTTGCAGGATGGTTCTGAAATCTTGGGCATGGAAAAGAGGTCTAATTCTTTTCAGCACCTGTAGTTGGTAGAAACAGTCTTTGGTTGTTTTGTTAATGGTGGCTTTGAAATTCAGGCGATTGTCAATTAGGACTCCTAGGTCTCTCACTTGTGTGATTGTTGGTGTGTCTTGTGTTGGTGAAAAGGTGCTGTTCTCAGAGGTGATGAGCAGGAGTTCAGTTTTGCCGGAATTTAGTACCAGGTTTAGGCTGGTGAGGAGGAGTTGAATTTTTTGAAGGCATGTGTTCCAGAAAGTCAGCGTTTTTGCAAGGGAATCCTTAATGGGGATCAGAACCTGGATATCATCAGCGTACAGGAAATGTTTGAGGTTGAGGTCGGTAAGAAGTTGGCATAATGGTATGAGGTAAATATTAAATAGAGTAGGAGACAGGGAAGAGCCCTGTGGGACTCCTACTGATGAAGTGTGTTGTGAGGATTCTTTGTTCTGTAATTTGACCTTGTATCTTCTATTGCTGAGAAATGATATGAACCAGGAGAGTGCTGTGCCTGTGATACCCAAGGAGGCTAGCTGGTTGATGAGCAGATGGTTTTGTTGAAAAGATGGTTTTGTTGAAAAGATGGTTTTGTTGAGATGGAAGTGAGACACCACTTTGGGGAGGAACTGTGCATAACTGGATTGTTTCTGGGGTGAGTCTGAGGAACGGCTCTCGGCAGAACAGTGCTCGTAGCTTGCATATATGACGGGCTGAACAGACTGCCAGCAGGAAAGCTGTCTTCAATGTTAATAGTCGGAGAGACAGGCCGCAGAGAGGTCTGAAGGAGGTTCCTGCTGGGAAATCTAGGACCAGGTTAAGGTTCCAAAGAGGCACCGGCCACTTTAGGGGTGATTGAATGTGCTTGACTCCTTTCAGGAAGCGGGAGACATCCGGGTGAGAGGCTATGCTACTGCTCTCGCTCTTGGTTCCAGAACATGACACGGCCACCACCTGTACCTTGATGGAGTTGAGGGACAATCACTTCTGTAGTCCGTTCTGTAGGAATTCCAAAATTGCAGGAATTTTGATTGTGTGGTATGATGTCGTGGTCCTTGCACCAGGATTCAAATACTCTCCAAATCCTGATTATGTTTGGGATGTGGAGAACTTGCGTGCTCGGAGTAGGGTGTCAGTTACCGCCCCCGAGTATCCTCTCCTCCTTAGGCGAGTCCTCTCAAGAGAGAATCGACCTGCATCCTCGTGGAGGATTGTCCCCTGTTGGAGCAGGTTTCTGAGTGGAGGTAGCGGCAGGGGTCTCCCTGTCAGCAGTCTTCGCATGTCTGCGTACCACGGTCTTCTTGGCCAGTCCGGGGCCACTAGAAGTACTGGCCCCCTGTGGTGTTCTATCTTGTGGATGATCACGCCCAATAGGGGCCATGACGGGAAGGTGTATAACAGAGTCTCCTGTAGCCAGGTCTATACCAGGGCATCGATTCCCTGGGACTGGGGTTCCCACCTGCGGCTGAAGAAACTGGGTACCTGGGCGTTGGACCTGTTTCCCAGGAGGTTCATGGTTGGTGTTTCCCAACGGTTTACTATCAATTGGAATGCTGTTGTTGACAGTTTCCATTCTCCTGGATCTAGACTTTCTCTGCTGAGGTAGTCCGCTGCGACATTGTCTTTCCCGGCAATGTGGACGGCCGCGATCTCTTGAAGATTCACTTCCGCCCATGACATTAGGGGGTCTATTTCCAGAAACACTTGTTGGCTTCTGGTTCCTCCCTGACAGTTGATGTAGGCCACTGTTGTTGAGTTGTCCGATATTACTCTGACCGCTTTGCCTCTGAGTCTGTGACCGAACCTTAGGCAGGCTCGTCTGACTGCCCGGGCTTCTAGGCGAATGATATTCCATCCCGACTCTTCTTTGTTCCATTGCCCTTGGGCGGTTAGCTCCTGGCAGTGTGCTCCCCATCCTCGTAGGCTGGCATCCGTGGTGAGTAGGATCCAGGTTGGGGAGGATAGTCTCGTTCCCTGGCTCAGATGGGATTCTTGTAGCCACCATCGTAGTTGGGCCCGAACTCTGGCCGGGAGCTGAAGCCATACGGTGTAGTTCTGGGACACAGGATTCCATCGTGATAGTAGTGAGCATTGTAGGGGTCTCATGTGAGCCCGTGCCCACTGGACTACTTCCAGTGCGGATGCCATGAGGCCGAGAACTTGTAGGTAATCCCATGCTGTGGGGCGAAATTCGCTCAGCAGGGTTCGTAACTGGGTCATCAATTTTGATCTCCTTGTCGGTGTCAGGATGACCTTGTCTTGTTTGGTGTCGAACCGGCTCCCAAGTATTCTAGAGATTGGGAAGGCTGCAGCAGCTCTTGTTTGTGTTGACCACCCACCCGAGGCTCTCCAGTAGAGTTTTGATTCGGTTGCCTGGTGGCTTTCCTCTGGGGATTTCGCTCTGATCAGCCAATCGTCTAGATAAGGATACACGCGGATTCCGTCCTTGCTCAGTGTTGCTGCCACCACCACTCTGATTTTGGTGAATGTTCGGGGTGCAGTGGCTAACCCAAAAGGTAGTGCCCGGAACTCCTAGTGACGGTCTAGGATCGAGAAGTGTAGAAAACGCTGATGCTCTTGTTGGATCGGAATATGTAGGTAGGCTTCTGACAGATCCAGGGAGGTAAGGAACTCTCCCGGTTGTATCGCCCTTATTACCGAGCGTAGGATTTCCATGCGGAAGTGAGAAATCTTCAGGTGACAGTTGACTGCCTTGAGGTCCAGGATAGGTCTAAATGTACCTTCCTTCTTGGGAACGATAAAATAGATGGAATAATGGCCAGTGTTTATACATTGTGGAGGCACCGGTGTTATAGAGTCTAAGGCTAATAATCTGGTCAGTGTAGCTTCCACTGCCATTCTCTTGGAAGGGTCGTGGCAGGGAGATTCCACAAACTTCTCCGGAGGGAGGTGGTGGAAATCCAGGTAATATCCCTCTCGAATGATGGATAGGACCCACTTGTCCGAAGTTATCTCGACCCATCTTTGGTAGAATAGAGCCAGTCTGCCCCCTATGGCTTCTTCCTTTGGATGGGTCGGTTGATCTTCATTGTGGGGTGCGGCTGGGGCCTGGGCCCGAGCTGGCTCCCCTGTTATTGTGCTTGTTCCGAAAGGACTGGCTGCGGCCTGCAGGGTGGGCCGCTTGATATGAGCTTCTATATCGGTTGAAGCGCCGTGATCCTCTGCCCCTGGAGGTCTGGGGGAAGGATCGCTGGTTTCTCACAGGACAAGCAGGATGGTAGTCCTCATATATGGGTGACATCATCAGGATGGAGCCATATCACGGAAAACCTCTGTCAAAGTTTCCAGAACTTTGACTGGCCCCTACTGGGCATGCCCAGCATGGCACTAACCCTGCAGCCAGCAGGAATCCCCCTTCAGTCTTCTTTTTTTCCTCTCGGCAAAGGAGCTCTATAGAGATTCCTGACAGGAATTTTCCTCACAGAATTCTTAGTTAAAATTGCCCCACAGGGGTCCCTCCTCTGACTTTTCTCCTACTGCGGTACTCCGGTAAGTTTTACACTGTTTTCCATCGATTACCGTCGGGTTTTGGCCCTCGCGGCCTACCCGCCGTCGACCGTACCGCGGCTCGATTTTTTTTTTCAATAGCCATTGCGTCGGGGTTTCGTCGGTGCCCGGACTGTTCTCGCACCATGTCTATCACAGACCCCCATGGAGTCTGTGTAATGTGTTTAGGCCGTGAGCATGATGTCCTGACTTGCACCAAATGTACCCTTATGACACCAAAAGGTCTCAAAGCCAGAATGGAGAAGATGGAACTCCTCTTCCGTGCTCAAACCCTGACTCCGTCCATTGCATCGACGATGTTCGAAAACGGCACTATCGACTTCAACATCGACCACTGACCGGTCGCTGACTGCCATCGACATCTTCACGGCCATCGACACCCTCTACTCCTCAGGATCGAGGAGATAGCATGGAAAAACATCGCCATCGTAAGACTTGGACCATCGAGGGAGCGAAACCATCGACCTAACTGCCGTCGAAGCAGCCCAGTCCAGGAATGGCAATGTCTATTCCTGCGACCAGGTCACCGAGGCAACCCTCACCCGATCGGCGTTTGGGAGCCGCGATTCCGCCTGTAAAGGTTGTCCCTCCGGCTATGCTTCTGCCTCCCTCTTCCATTCCGGAGCCGGTGCTCCTTGCTCCAGGTCTCCGAGAGGAACTGGACCAGCTGATTCAGGATGCCATCAACAAGGTGATGCAACGTCTTCAGGTTCCTCCGGCACCGGCATCGATTGTGGAACCTGTCATCGACCCGATTCCGGCAGCACTGGCACTGCTGCTATCCAGAATGGAGGCTCTGATGGCCGCCCTTCCACCGGTGGATCCCGGGTCTTCGATGACTATGATGCCCTCCCCGATGACAGCATCATTGGGAGGAGAAACACCGTTCCACATCCCTCCTTCGGGGGTGTTGCCTCAACCTTCGATGCCGATACGTCCCTTGCCATTGATTCATCCATCGGTGCCGATACATTCGGCGCCACAGAGTAATCCATCGATGCCCGCACTGGTGCCTTCGATGTCGTCATCGGTGCCTCCAGCGAGTCCTCCGATTTTTTTCGGAGCCTAGACCGGGACCCTAAGGTATCCAAACTCCTTCACTTCCTAAAGGGAAGTCTGCTGATCCTTATGACAGTTGGGAGGATGATACTTCCACAGACACCGATGACTTACCTTCACTACCTTCTCCCACTGAGAGCAGAAAGTGTTCTCCTCCAGAGGACCTCTCATTTATAAATTTTGTTAAGGAAATGTCTGAGTTGATTCCTTTTCAACTACAGACGGAACAAGATGATAGGCACCCGATGATGGAGTTGCTCCAATTCCTGGATGCCCCCAAGGTGGTCACTTCTATTACCATTCATCAGGTCCTCCTTGATCTCAAAAAGAACTGGGAAAATCCTGGATCAATTGCTCCAGTACACAGAAAGGCTGACACTACTTTACTTTAGTCCAGTCAGCCCCAGGCTTCCAAAAATCCCAGCTTGATCACCACTCAATTGTGGTAGAATCTGCATAAAAAAGGGCAAACGGTCAAAACCTCACTCGTCTACTCCTCCTGCTAAGGAACAAAAATTCCTAGACAACATTGGTCGACGAGTATTCCAAGGAGCCATGCTCATCTCCCGTATTGCTGCCTATCAGCTTTATATGACCCAATATAACAGGGTCATCTTTAAGCAAATACAGGACTTCTCCGATTCCCTACCTCAACAATTCCAAGACCAGCTACAAACCCTTGTAAGCAAAGGCTTTGAAGCAGGAAAGCATGAGATTCGGACATCTTATGACATTTTGACACTACTACCAGAGTGTCGGCAGCGGCTATCTCGGGAAGACCGTGGGCATGGCTCAAGTCTTCTGACCTTCGTCCAGAAGTGCAAGACCATTGGTCCAACCTACCATGTATTGGAGATAATCTTTTCGGTGAACAAATCCAGTGGATGGTGGCTGAATTAAAAGACCATCATGAGTCCGTCAAACAGCTCTCTTAGATGCCTTCCGACTTCTCCTCAATGCAGTCCTTCAGGAAGGACTCTAAGAAGTTGTTCTATCATCCAAGAAAGGCCTATCCGCCACCACCAAGATTCCGTGCTACGAGACTTTATCAAAAACCTCAGCCTCGCCAAGCCCAAAAACAAAAACCACAAACAGCTCCCCTGCCAGGGCCTGCTTCAGGTTTTTGACTTCCGCTTAGAGAGCAGCAGCCAGTTTCCTCTGTCACACATACCAGTGGGAGGTCGATTGTGCCACTTCCACAACATGTGGACTTCAATCACATCCGACCAATGGGTATTGACAATCGTTGCTCAAGGTTACCTTCTAAACTTCTTCGCCCTGCCTCTGGACTCCCTGCCTCTGCAGACGTGGAGAACGTCCGACCACTCTATTCTTCTGGATCAAGAGGTTTCCTTCCTTCTCCAGTCAAGGGCAATAGAACGCGTTCCGCACTCACAGCAAGGCCTAGGGTTCTATTCCCGGTACTTTCTGATCCCCAAACAATCGGGGGGGTGTTCATCCAATTCTGGACCTAAATGCTCTCAACAAGTACCTCCAGCGGGAAAAGTTCAAGATGGTAACCTTGAGAATCGCTTCTACCCCTTCTACAAAGAGGAGACTGGCTCCTCTCTCTGGACCTCCTGGACACTTACACCCACATTGCGATAGCTCCAGCTCATCACAAGTATATTAGGTTTTTAGTAGGCCCCAAGCATTATCAATATCGAGTGCTTCTGTTCGGCCTAGCGTCTGCACCACGAGTCTTCACCAAATGGCTCATGGTTGTAGCAGTTTTCCTCAGAACCCAAGGTGTTCACGTCTACCCCTATCTGGACACTAGTTAATCAGGGCTCCAACTCAGTAAGCTGCTCGGTCGTCCCTCAAATTAACTCTACACACTCTAATTTCGCTAGGATTTCTCGTCAATTACGAAAAATCTTATTTAGTCCCATCTCAAACCTTGTCGTTCATTGGAGCAGACTTGGACACCTTGCAGGCAAAAGCTTTTCTTCCTCAACAACGAGCGCAAACTCTCGTGTCTCTCGCTCACCAGTTACAGTCTCTGCATGCTGCGACAGCTCGCCTGTTCCTCGTCCTTCTGGGACACATGGCGTCCTCCGTCCATGTCACACCAATGGCCCACATGGCCATGAGATTTATGCACTGGACTTTCAGGTCACAATGGATACAGGCCACTCAGCCTCTGTCAACCATCGTCTACATCACCGACTCACTCCGTCTGTCTCTCGCATGGTGGAAAAATCAGAACAATCTCCTCCAAGGACTGCCCTTTCAAATTCCAAATCCTCAAGTCATTCTCACCACCAACGCTTCCAACCTCGGGTGGGGAGCCCACGTGGCCGATCTACAGACACAAGAGTCTTGGTCTCCAGAGGAAGCTAAACACCAAATAAATTTCCTGGAGCTTCGAGCAATAAGATACGCTCTCAGGGCATTCCAGGATCACCTCTCAAATCAAGTCATCCTGATTCAGACGGACAACCAGGTGGCCATGTGGTACATCGACAAGCAGGGAGACACAGGCTCCTTCCTTCTATGTCAGGAAGCTGCGCAGATATGGGCGGAAGCGCTCTCCCACTCGATGTACCTCAGGGCCACCTACTTGCCAGAAGTGGGCAATGTACTAGCAGACAAGCTTGAGTCGCGTCTTCCAACCACACGAGTGGTCTCTCAACCCCTCGGTAGCGAACTCCATCTTCAGACACTGAGGATATCCTCAGACAGACCTCTTTGCGTCCCCTCAGAACCACAAAGTGGACAATTACTGCTCCCTCATTCGCAGCAAACACTCTCAGCCCAGAGATGCATTCTCCCTCTCATGGGCAACCGGTCTACTTTATGCATTCCCTCTACTTCCTCTTCTCTCGAAGACTCTCGTGAAGCTACGTCAGGACAAGGGAACCATGATCCTGATAGCACCTCACTGGCCACGCCAAGTGTGGTTTCCCATACTCCAGGATCTCTCCATCCGCAGGCACATTCCCTTGGGAAAGGACCCGCTTCTGATCACTTAAAACAACGGGTGCCTACACCATCCCAATCTTCGGACCTTGTCCCTGACCCATTCTTGACAGATGGGAAGCCAACAAGTATACCCCCCCACTCAATTAGTTCATCAAGTAAATCATTAAAAAACAGGATCACAGTGGGCTCTGGTAGAATTAGACCTGTAACAAGGAGACACACACAGTATCAAATGCAACAAGAACATAAAGCCCTCCCTATATTAACTGAAGAAATTCTAGAGAAAAACATTGACGTGTTACCAGAAAAGAGAAAAAAACAATGCATGCAGAATTTCAAGATCCATAACCAAAAGAAAAAGCTAATTGAGATGGATAACTCTGTCATCAATGGTACAACTGCAAAAGGAAAGAGTGAAGTGAATAACAAATCTCAACTAAAGTCTCATAAGGAGTACAGGAAAAGCAATAACCGTAAAGAGAGTACCTGGAAAGCTATGACTACAAATGCTCATAGTTTGGGAAATAAAATCCCAGATCTGCAGGCCCTAATGACAGAGGCAGAACTGGACATCGTTGCTATCACAGAGACATGGTTCACAGAATCTCATGATTGGGATACGGCAATACCAGGCTATAACTTGTTAAGGAAGGACAGAGTGGATAGAAAAGGGGGAGGTGTGGCTCTTTATGTCAGAAATAATATCCAAGCATCTGAGCTGCAAGGAAGTTGGGGCAAGGAAGAAGCACTATGGGTCGACCTAAAAAACAGATGATGGAGCATCCATTTATATTGGAGTGGTTTACAGGCCTCCAAACCAAAAGGAAGAGCTGGACAGAGATCTGGTTGAAGACATCCATAAGATAGGTAAGAAAGGGGAAGTGGTGATCGTTGGTGACTTTAATATGCCAGATGTAGACTGGAAAATCCCATCTGCGGAATCTAAAAACAGTAGAGCAATAGTGGATGCCATGCAAGTATCTTTGTTCAAACAAATGGTATTGGAACCCACGAGAGAAGGAACTATTCTCGACTTAGTGCTCAATAATGGAGATATCGTCTCTGATGTCAAGGTGGGCGCCCACCTCAGCACCAGTGATCATCAAACGGTATGGTTTAATATCACTAAAAGAATATGGAAAAGAAGCACAAAGACCAGAGTTTTACAGTTCAAAAACACAGACTTTGAGGAAATGGGGAAGTACCTAGAGGAAGAACTAAATGGATGGGAAAATGAGAGAGATGTGGATCAGCAGTGGACCAATCTAAAAGGAGCAATCGCCAAGGCAACTGCTCTATATGTTAGAAATGTAAAGAAAAGCAAAAGAAAAATGAAACCTATCTGGTTCTCAAAGGAGGTGGCTGACAAAATTAAAGCTAAAAGAACTGCATACAAGAAATACAAAAGATCCCAAAGGGAGGAGCACAAAGAAGAATATCTGATTCAACTAAGGGAGACTAAGAAATTAATCAAGTTGGCAAAAAGTCAAGCGGAAGAGAGGATTGCCAAGGAGATAAAATTTGGTGACAAAACATTTTTCAGATACATCAGCGAAAAGAGAAAAGTCCAAAGTGGTATAGTGAAATTGAAAGGTGGAAATGATCAATGTGTGGAGAGAGACGAAGAAATGGCAGAAATATTAAACGAATACTTCAGCTCTGTGTTCACTAAAGAAGACCCTGGAGAAGGACCATCTCTACACAACAAGAAGCTGGAGGAAGCTGGAACAAGAGGAAAATCCATTTACAGTAGATAATGTATGGGAAGAGCTAAAGAATCTGAAAGTGGGACAAAACCATGGGGCCTGATGGGATTCATCCAAGGATACTGAGGGAGCTCAGAGATGTGCTGGCGGGGACCGCTGTTGCGACCTGTTCAATAGATCCCTAGAAACGGGGAGTGGTGCCGAGTGATTGGAGAAGAGCAGTGGTGGTCCCGCTTCACAAGAGTGGGAACAGAGAGGAGGCTGGTAACTACAGACCGGTTAGCCTCACTTCGGTGGTGGGAAAAGTAATGGAGTCACTGTTGAAAGAGAGAATAGTGAACTATCTACAGTCGGGAGATTTGATGGACCAGAGGCAGCATGGATTCACCAGAGGAAGATCCTGTCAGACAAACCTGATTGACTTTTTTGACTGGGTAACCAAGGAATTGGATCGAGGAAGAGCGCTCGATATCATATACTTGGATTTCAGCAAAGCTTTTGATACGGTTCCGCACAGAAGACTGGTGAATAAAACGAGAAGCTTGGGAGTGAGTGCCGAGGGGGTGACCTGGATTGCAAATTGGTTGACGGACAGAAGACAATGTGTGATGGTAAATGGAACCTTCTCTGAAGAGAGAGCGGTTTTAAGTGGTGTACCGCAGGGATCGGTGTTGGGACCGGTCCTGGTCAATATCTTTGTGAGCGACATTGCGGACGGGATAGAAGGTAAGGTTTGTCTTTTTGCGGATGACACAAAGATCTGCAACAGAGTGGACACGCCGGAAGGAGTGGAGAGAATGAGACGAGATCTAAGGAAACTGGAAGATTGGTCGAAGATATGGCAGCTGAGATTCATGCCAAGAAGTGCAAAGTCATGCATATGGGGAGTGGAAATCCGAATGAACTGTATTCGATGGGTGGGGAAGGCTGATGTGCACGGAGCAGGAGAGGGACCTTGGGGGTGATGGTGTCTAATGATCTGAAATCGGCGAAACAATGCGACAAGGCGATAGCTAAAGCCAGAAGAATGCTGGGCTGCATAGAGAGAGGAATATCGAGTAAGAAAAGGGAAGTGATTATTCCCTTGTACAGGTCCTTGGTGAGGCCTCACCTGGAGTACTGTGTTCAGTTCTGGAGACCGTATCTTCAAAAAGACAAAGACAAGATGGAGGCGGTACAGAGAAGGGCGACCAGGAAGGTGGAGGATCTTCATCGGATGACGTACGAGGAGAGATTGAAGAATCTAAATATGTACACCCTGGAGGAAAGGAGGAGCAGAGGTGACATGATACAGACTTTCAGATACTTGAAAGGTGTTAATGATCAAAAGACAACGACAAACCTTTTCCGTAGGAAAAAAATCAGCAGAACCAGGGGTCACGATTTGAAGCTCCAGGGAGGAAGATTCAGAACCAATGTCAGGAAGTATTTCTTCACGGAGAGGGTGGTGGATGCCTGGAATGCCCTTCCTGAGGATGTGGTGAAGACCAGAACTGTGAAGGACTTCAAAGGGGCGTGGGATAAACACTGTGGATCCATAAAGTCAAGAGGCCGCCAATGAAGAGTGGGTGACTCGCCAGAATGAGGGCTACTGCCTGGAGTCAATACCCTTATTAAATAAACATACACATGCTTACTGTGACTCCAACATCGCTCTAAGCTTCAACAGCAAGAGGAAATGTGAAAAAAAGGATTCACACTCACAAAGAGGGGAGTAGCTGGCTTGTTACGGCGGTTACTACCCCAAATCAAATAAGTCTGATACTTCACTTTCAATGTATATACAGCATAGTTCTCTGATTCAACGGCAGGGGAGAAGAAAACCAATACTTCACACATCCAGCAGAGCTCTCTGCTTCAACGGCAGGGAGAGAAATGAGGGTTCGCACTCACAAAACGGGAGTAGCTGGCTTGTTACGGCGGTTACTACCCCAAAACCAAATGTGCCTGATACTTCACTTTCGATGCACATCCAGCATGGCTCTCTGCTTCAACGGCATGGGAGAAGACTGATACTTCACGCGTATCCAGCATAGCTCCCTGCTTCAACGGCAGGGGAGAAGAAAAACAACCATTAAGGGCTGTATAACATAGGCTGGGTAAAACAAATAAGCATGGGTGTAGCTTGCTTATTGCGGCGGCTACTACCCCTAACTAATCAAGCTAGATATTTCACTTGGATGCAGCTCCATCACTGCTCTCTACATTAAAACTGGGGGTGGAAGGGAAATAGAACCAAGAGCTAAGAGAAACAGATAAGTATGAGAGAAAAAATGTGTGAAGCTTGCTGGGCAGACTGGATGGGCCATTTGGTCTTCTTCTGCCGTCATTTCTATGTTTCTATGTTTTCTATTTGGACTATTCATCTGACATCTTCCATCAGAATGCATGTCAGTGCGGGTGCCGCCTTCCATAAATGTATCGGGAATGTCCCTATATCAGTACAACCCCTCATAACACGCTTTTTAAAGGGCTTGCTCCATATCAAGCCACCTTTACGTCCTCCGGCCCCTTCTTGGGACCTTAACCTAGTTCTCTGTCAGCTCATGAAACCACCATTTGAGCCTCTTCACTCCTGTGACCTAAAATTTCTCACATGGAAAGTGATTTTCCTTTTGGCTATCACTTCAGCTCACAGGGTTAGTGAGTTACAGGCCCTAGTTACCTATCCGCCTTACACTAAACTCCTGCAGGACCGGGCGGTACTCCGCACTCACCCTAAGTTTTTACCTAAGGTAGTCTCAGAGTTTCATATTAATCAATCCATCATACTACCTACCTTTTTTCCTAGGCCCCTTTCCAATCCAAGGGAACAGGCTCTGCATACCCTTGACTGTAAACAGGTTCTAGCTTTTTATCTAGACCGTACAGTTGCCCACAGGAAGAGCACTCAGTTATTCGTCTCTTTCCATCCTAACAAATTAGGGCAGCCTGTAGGTAAGCAGACTCTCTCCTCCTGGTTGGCGGACTGCATATCTTTTTGCTATCAGCAAGCAGGCATTCCTTTTCAAGACCGTGTTAAAGCACACTCTGTGAGGGCCATGGCGACTTCAGTAGCACACCTACGATCAGTGCCGCTTCCTGACATTTGCAGGGCTGCCACCTGGAGTTCTCTCCATACCTTCGCATCCCACTATTGTTTGGACAAAGCCAGAAGACAAGATTCCATCTTCGGCCAGGCTGTCCTGCGTAACTTATTTACAACGTGATGTACCTACACCCTTCCGCCTTCCCGGTGGGGTTCAGGATGCCCTCTACCAAATTCCATCCCAGTTGTTGTGCCTGTTGCACGCCGTTGGGTACATTTGGTGCATGCTCGGACATCCTCAGCTCGGTTCTCACCCAAATGTGAGGACTACCATCCTGCTTGTCCTGTGAGAAAACAAATGTTGCTTACCTGTAACAGGTGTTCTCACAGGACAGCAGGATGTTAGTCCTCACGAAACCCGCCCGCCGCCCTGCGGTGTTGGGTTCGTAACGTTTATTGTTTTATTTTTCGGCACTGCCTGTAGCTTTCAAATAAGACTGAAGGGGGACCCCTGCTGGCTGCAGGGTTAGTGCCATGCTGGGCAAGCTCAGTAGGGGCCAGTCAAAGTTCTGGAAACTTTGGCAGAAGTTTTTCGTGATTGGGCTCCATCCTGATGATCTCACCCATATGTGACGACTAACATCCTGCTGTCCTGTGAGAACACCTGTTACAGGGAAGCAACATTTGCTTTCTCTTATTCCTGTCCTCCGGTAGGCGCGGCAGTGGGGACTCGCCCCACTTGTTGGCTAGTTTCTCTAGTTCGCTTCCGAACAGGAGTGTTCCCTTGAAAGGCATCCTTGTGAGTCTCGTTTTGGAGGATGCATCGGCAGACCAGTTTCGGAGCCAGATTTGTCTTCTGGCTGCCACGGCGGATGAGACTCCTTTAGCTGCTGTGCGTACCAGATCTGAAGCGGTGTCCGTGAGGAATGATTCAGCTGGTTCCAGGGCTTCCCTGGGCGTGTTGTTCCTGGTCTGTGTTAAGCAGGCGCGTGTCACCACGGCACAGCAGGCCACGATCTGTAAAGACATAGTGGAGACGTCAAAGGACTGTTTGAGGATGGATTCCAGGCCTCTGTGTTGAGCATCCTTGAGTGCTGCTCCTCCCTCCACGGGATAGTAGTGTGCTTCGAGACCACACCGACCATGGCATCCACTTTCGGACATGTCAGGAGATCTTTGGCGGCAGGGTCCAGAGGGTACATGGCTGCCAGAGCCCGGCCCCCTTTGAATGTAGTTTCTGGGGCTTCCCATTCCAGGTCAGTTAGTTGCTGGACGGCTTGTAATAGTGGGAAATGGCGGGAGGTCTGACGAAGTCTCTCCAAAAGTGGGTTCGGCTTAGGTTCCCCCGAGGCACTTATGCCAGGATAGCAAGCTCTTTTAAGCTATGTGTGACCAGTCTGGAAGCTCATCCTTGGAGAAGAAGCATCTCATGGTTCGATGGGGTTCTGTCCCTGGAGGGAGTTCCCTTCCTCCAGGGGTTCTGACTCCTCATCTGAGATGTCTGTGTTCCCGAAGGTGGGGCTTCTGGGCGGTGGGATCACCTTCCTGAGCATAGAGGGTCCTGGCCTGTTGAGGTCCTCGGGTGGGGCCCGTGACCGCACTGTAGGAGGCCCCAGTTGCATGTGGACGAAGGTATGCAGACCTTTGAAGAATTCCACCCAGGAGATGCTCGGTCCTGCGTACCGCTCGAAGGCTGGGGTCAGTACCGGCTGGGGAGGGCTA
Organism: Rhinatrema bivittatum; assembly: GCF_901001135.1. Taxonomy (NCBI): domain Eukaryota; kingdom Metazoa; phylum Chordata; class Amphibia; order Gymnophiona; family Rhinatrematidae; genus Rhinatrema; species Rhinatrema bivittatum. Next base: position 21,813,726 of record NC_042616.1, read on the forward strand.
TGAGTTGGGTCCCCTAAGGCCTCTTCGCACTGTATACACAGGGCCTTGGCCTCCTCATGCTGTGCAGCTCTAATGTGGCATGCTGGGCAAAGGCCCTGAGCTTTGAGCTTATTTTCTGGTGGTGCCAAGGCTTGTGCGCGTACAATACAGTTGTGCGCTCCGGTGTGCGTCGAAGTTGCGCGCATAGGTTTGGTGCACGCGTGCAGAGCGATGTGCGCGCACTGGTCGAAATTATGCGCCCGGCACAGTGAGCGCATGGTTATGCACTTCGCTTGTGCGCGCGACGTTGTGCACTCAGGGTATTTGAGCACGCGGCTCGCCTCTGTCCGCACGGATCAAGACGGCGGCCAGGGCTGCGAACAAGGCCAAAATGGTGACGACTACCCTGTGGACAATATGGCGACCACCTCAGAGGGTCTCCACGTGGGAGGACCCTCGGATCTGACCGGGGTCTAGCCCTACTAGGGCCGATCAACCCGGTGGCACTGGTCCTGGCTGGCGACCTGTGCAGCTCCTCGAGCTTCGGAGACCGGAGACTTTTAAATAGATTTCTACCTTACCTTGTCTCGGTGCTTCCTGGTTTCGTTCTGGGCGGTCTCCGGCTGCGTGGGGAGAGGGAAATACCTTCACTTTCAGCTTCACCCGATGTTGCATCTTTTGCCAGAGCAGCCTCCTCCCTTACGAGGAGGTAGCTTTGGTACATCCCACTTGTGTGGACTGGACCGCCTGGATGAAGAGGGAGGTGAAATTACTACTTACCTGATAATTTCCTTTCTTCTCTGAGAGGCAGGCCAATCCACAATCCTGCCCTGAGCTGCCTGTACAGTACTGTACTGATTTTTTCTATTTGTCCTTTCTCAGGGACATTATTGGAGGTAGAATTCATAGGCCGATGCAGATCTTCAGGTCGTCTAAGGGCCTTGTAAGTGTTTGCCTTCTTTGTCTGTTATGGCTTCCGCATTTTCTTCTCGTCTGAGTCCAATGCTTTGCTCACTGGAAGAAAAAAAAGAAGTGAATGATAGGGGGAGGAAGTGTTTTTAACTCCGGACTTACAGTTCTAGTGTTAATTAAGGCCACGTTCCTGCACGCCTTCCCACAGCGGGGCTGCCGCCAATCACCAGACCTTAACGCCGCTCCGTTCCTCTTCACCGAGCCTCGTTTCCGACCCGAAGCCGGCTCCCAAGCCTCAACCAATCGCGGCAGACACTGAGGACAGCCAATCCACTTCAGCTAAGCAGACCTTTAAATTATAGCTGCTCCTGGCGCCATTTCCTCTTCGTCCGCGGCAGTGCTGGCCTGCGCAATTGGCGCCACAGTCCCGTCGGGGTAAGGCCACGTTCCTGCACGCCTTCCCACAGCGGGGCTGCCACCGATCGCCAGACCTTAACGCCGCTCCGTTCCTCTTCACCGAGCCTCGTTTCCGACCCGAAGCCGGCCCCCGAGCCTCAACCAATCGCAGCAGACACTGAGGACAGCCAATCTACTTCAGGTAAGCAGACCTTTAAATTATAGCTCCTCCCGGCGCCGCGCGCCTAAGGAGCGCAACAAAGGGGCCCGCCCCCTTGTGCGCCCCTTCGTGCAACCCCTGAGAGCCCCTGAGCACTCCCTACTACTACCAACTTATAATCCTAAGCGGAAGCCGGCTGGAGTCCTTTTTATATCCAACGAGACTTCCGAGCGTCCTAGAGCCAGGGCCGTTTATACCCTCCAAGTCAGCCATCGAAATTCCTCACCAGTACCTCTAACGCTCACCCTTAAACACCCAAAATCAGGACGACACTTCCAGAGACAAACGGCCTCACCTGTGCCTTCATTAGAATGCTGAGTACTTCTCACACCAAGCACCAGCAATCACTCTTATCCTAACCCAGCAATCATCACCGCAATCTCCAGCAAGTATTCTATCGTGTCCAGCAAGTATTCTATCGTCATTCAGAAACCACTCATCCATCCTGCATCCAGCAGCCACTCTTCTACCATCCAGCGGTAATGAGTTCCAGAGGGTGGGCCCGGCTGTGGAGAGTGCTCGTTTTGTTAGTGAAGTTTTGATCGGGGGAGCATATAAGGAACCTTTGTAGTTGTATCTGATAGGTCTTTGTGATGTGTGGGCGGAGTTGCGAGTTAGTTTAGATTTAGGTGGGCAATGCCAATAATATCCTTGTGGATCATTGATAATGTCTTGATGGTAATTCTGGCTTTTATAGGAAGCCAGTGAAGGCTGTGAAGAATTGGTGTGATGTGGGCTCTTTTATTTGTGTTGGTGAGTAACCTCGCCGCAGCGTTCTGCACCATCTGTAAGGGTTTTGTAGATAAGAGCGGAAGACCTAGCAGTAGAGAGTTGCAGTAGTCTAACTTAGACAGAATTATGGACTGGACTACTAGACGGAAGTCACTGAAGTGGAGGAGTCGTTTCAGATTTTGTAGCACTTGAAGTTTGAAATAACATTCTTTGGTTGTGTTGATAATGAAGGATTTAAGGTTGAATTTATTGTCGAGACGTACCCCTAGGTCTCTAGAGGAGGGGAGTGGTTAATAGATAATTTTGTGAATTGTGTTGCGCTTTGGGAGTTGATGAGAGTATGGTTTTCGTCTGGCGAGATGATGAGGATTTCTGTTTTATTTGAATTGAGTATGAGGTTCAGGCTGGATAGCAGAGTGTTGATAGATTGTAGGCAATTATTCCAATGTGCCCATGTTTTATGCAGTGATTCTGTGATGGGAAGGAGTATCTGAATGTCATCAGCGAAAATATAATTAGCCACTCATCTAATCTTCTAACAGCCACTCATCCATCATTCATCAAGCTCCCAGCTCCCTGTAATCCCAACCACAATTCCCGATTTCAAGAAAGGTTACAAAACAACACACTAGCACCTCAACATGCACCCTATTCCTATACCTACAATCCCTTACACTCCCAAACTCACATCCAACAAACCCAGGATTCTAGGCATCCGACACCAGAGATTGATTCCAATTATGATCTCCCCCATTTCTCAAACGCTAGGATTAACACTATTACACTCACACTATTCAACGCCCAATCGATCACAAAAAACTCCACCTCCTCAACGACCACCTGACGGACAACAACCCCGATATTTGCGCCATCACTGAAACATGGCTGAAAACCACAGACACAGTACTTTTAAA